>NC_086184.1:6085000-6280000 GCF_023053635.1 Elgaria multicarinata webbii
TCTGGATTGATGAGCGCCAAACCCAATGACTCATTAGGATTCCACACACTGAGAGCACCAGTTGAGAACAACCAAATTAAAATGGCAAGTCACTTCGCATTAATCGGGGAACCACTCTTTCTCCTCCCAAAGGTGGTTGGTGGCTTGGTGCATTTCCTGTCACAATGTTTGTTTTCCCTTGCAGGGCTGACAAATCATGAAAAATGACAAGACAAATGTGAATAAATTCACTTCCAGGAAAGGATGGCTACGGCTCCAAGAAATATCATCCCCCCCTCCATATTTCTGTTGCTACCCTTATGCTCATTTTGCCCCCCAAGAAAATGACAAAAATTATTGTTTGAACGCACATCGTAAGACGTGCATTCAAGGACAAGGAAACAGAGTCAAGCAAAGTCAAGTAATATTAATTTTGCTATTACCAATTGATTTAGCATATTGGCTTTTAGGAAAAGAAATAAACGAATTAATTTAATTAATTTAGCTTAATTTAATTCATTGCCCCCCAAGTGTCTATGGACATATTTTTGGAAGCAAAGTGATAGTTGTGCCACTAGTACATCAGCTGGGTTCGATTGTGCCACATCCTATTAGTTGCTCAAGCACTACAGAAAAGATGAACAGATTTTCTCTCTTTCATGGGTTCACTCTGCCTCATGGTTTCCTTCTGCTTGCCTTCTGGGAGAAATCTTGGGAGATTTCTAAAACCATGAATTGTACACACCTAGTTTGCTGTAATATTCACTTTTTTAAAAAATGCCTTCTCCCCACGCCTGGCTCGCTTGGGCAGGGGTGGGCAGTTGCGGGTGGGGGTGGCAGGGACGAAACATGGTGGTCTGCCATTGGCAGCTGGCTCATGGTGCCACCAGGACTGGGAGGGGACTAATAGACTTCTTATAGCCCTGCTGCCCCCTCCCAGCTTCCTCTTTCGCTGTGAGGCTCCCTCCCTCCCTGTAGACAGTACGGGCTTGCTGGTAGTCCTTTTAGGGGGCCAAGTAGGAATGTTTTGCTCATAATCTAACTTGGTTGTGAGTTTTTTCACCTACTTCACACTGTAAGACAGCGGGGGAGTATTAACTAGGTCAATTTGGCTTTTATTTGGTCACTTTTGTGTGGGGCAGTTAGGAGCAGCCATCTGGAACTGGGTTTGCTACTGGTGAACATTCTTAGGCACCATTTTGGTGATGGGTAATGCCGGAGGCCCACAACTGGCACCAGTTGGCAGGATAAGAGTTACCTTTGAGGCCAACCCTCCTATCCCAAGTGGGGCAAACCTCTGTGGTGTCAAAGGGTCAGGCGCCACTTCACGGGCTGTGAATGGTCCTCCCTATCCTGACAATGGCCTGTGATAGGACAATCAATGATAGGCCTTTTCCACCTTTTGCAGATCTTCAATAAATGTGGCCCATGTTTAATCCCATTCTCGTGTCTCATGTTGTTATTTCCACCCTCCAATTCTGCAAAACAGTCTGAGAAGTTATCACTGAACAGCAGCAGAACTTCAGTCAAATCACAGCGTGAAACGCAATAGTGATAGGACCACGTCAGGATGTCTTCTAACACTGTGGTTCAACCAATGCAAACGTGCGCACCTGTGATGCAATTGACAGAGAGGTGTTGACATCACAGTGAAAAAAAAGAGAGGAATGCACAGTTAATGGGAATGAGCACAAATATGTATTAATGAAAGTGTGAATGCACATTCGCACAGCGGGAGCAAAATTATCCTACATCTCTAAGAAAAATCTCATTCCACTAACAGAACAAAATAATCCATGAAACGCAGATGGAATGGATTTAACAACACCCAAACCTCCCTCTCTGTACTGCCTCCCCATTCTTCAGGGCAATGTTTCTGTGGATCTTCAAGGCTTGCATACATTGCTTGCCTACACTGTAGGATTTTGTCTGATTTGCATCTCACGGTACTCCTCTGACAGATCCTCACTGCTCAAGTGTACTGTTGTGTTCTCATATTGTGGCTCTCCGAGAACACTTGATCTTTTCTCTGCCCTCCTTGACATTATATGCTTTGGAGCGGCTGAGTGCCTTTCTTTGAACAAGGCTTGGGGCAACACCAAAAAATAAGGCTTCATATTCTTCCCTTTTAAATAACATTTTTAAGTCTGCGCTGCAAGATATTAGAACACAAAGCTTTTTGCCACTAATGGAAGCCAAGTTTGTACATGATGAAAAGCAAATGCCTTGCCCTCCTTCTCCCCTCTTCTCTTATAAATGCTCGGAATCCCTCCTCACCCCAAGCATGGCCTTTTACAGCCAGCGTTTCTTTAATCTTTCGCACTCCAGCGAAGTTGACATACTCGGCTCAGCTATTGATGCTCACATGCTAATATAAACAAGAAAAGGAAAGGAACCTCTCGTGCAAGCACTGAGTCATTACTGACTCTTGGAGGGACGCCAGCTTTTGCTGACGTTTTCTTGGCAGGCCTTATAGCGGGGTGGTTTGCCGTTTCCTTCCCCGGCCGTGATTCCCTTTCCCCCAGCTAACTGGGTACTCATTTTACCGACCTCAGGAGGATGGAAGGCTGAGTCGACCCGAGCCAGCTGCCTGAAACCAGCTTCCGCTGGGATCGAGCTCAGGCCGTGGGGAGAGTTTCAGCTGCAGTAACTGCTGCTTTACCGCTCTGCGCCACATGAGGCTAAGGCACGGAGAAACATTCTCCTTTCCATTAGGAGGGATTTAAGGTGAGTCTGGCATGCTATCAGCCACACACTTCAGTACTTGCTCCAATCCCAGACATCACCGGAGTGGGAGTGGGGGATGTTAGCTAGACTCCATATTGCCAATCAGACCTCAAGTATTTTAAACTGGCCAGTGAGACCACATCACAACAGTCCTAATAATAATAATAATAATAATAATAATAATAATAATAATAATTTATTTCTTACCCACCTCTCTCTACTTTTTACAACCAGTCCAGGTCTGGGCCCGATTAAAAGTGCTAGTACTAACATTCAAAGGCCTAAATGGCTTGGGGCCAGGTTATTTGAAGGAACGCCTCCTCCCATATGTACCTGCCCGGACCTTAAGATCATCTACAGGGGCCCTTCTCCGTGAGCCCCTGCCAAAGGAAGTGAGGCAGGTGGCTACTAGGAGGAGGGCTTTCTCCACTGTGGCACCCTGGTTGTGGAATGAGCTCCCCAGAGAGGTCCGCCTGGCGCCTACACTGTACTCCTTCCATCGCCAGATGAAGACTTTTTCATTTTCTCCATATTTTAACACCTAATTTAACTTAAATTTAAACTTGCTGTTTTAATTCTGTACTTTAATCTATACCCATTTCTGCTGCGTGGTTTTATCCTGGTTGTGCTTTTTATATTGCATCTTGCATTTGTGTTTTCAGACTGTTGGTTGTGTTTGTTGAGCTTTTCATGGTTTTAATTTTTGTGAACCGCCCAGAGAGCTTTGGTTATTGGGCAGTATAAAAATTAGGGATGTGCTCCGCTCCGATTAGGAGCGTAGAAGCAGTAGCGGATTGGCCTGCTCCGCCTTACCCAGAGGCGGAGTAGGAGCGGACCGCGGACCCCCTAGAAGCAAGGCGAAGAGAAGCGACCATTTTTCGGAGCTCCGAGTTCAGTCGGAGCGCTCCGGTCGCCATCTTGAAAACATTTCGCCATAGGATTGCATTGCGGCAAATAATCGCGCATAACTACGTTGTTTTTGAAGCTATCGTTCTGGAAATTCTTGTGCACAGAGAGTCGTGGATGGGGGTCATTTTGAGACCACTCTCACCTCTCTGCGTGCTGTGGTTCACGTGCAATATTTTTTTAAAAATCGGGTCAACCGCGGGGCTCAAACTGCGTTTCGGCTTTTCGCCCATAGGATTGCATTGAGGGAAAGAATCGGGGATAACTGGGGGGGGGTTTAAGCTATCGTTCTGAAAATTCTTGTGCACAGAGAGTCGTGGATGGGGGTCATTTTGAGACCACTCTCAACTTTCTGCGTGCTGTGGTTCACGTGCAATATTTTTTTAAAAATCGGGTCAACCGCAGGGCTCAAACGGCGTTTCGGCTTTTCGCCCATAGGATTGCATTGAGGGAAAGAATCGGGGATAACTGGGGGGGGGTTTAAGCTATCGTTCTGAAAATTCTTGTGCACAGAGAGTCGTGGATGGGGGTCATTTTGAGACCACTCTCAACTTTCTGCGTGCTGTGGTTCACGTGCAATATTTTTTTAAAAATCGGGGTTTGGGTTTTTTTTTTTTATTATTATTATTTTTTTGGAAGCGATGACAGGCACATTCAACTCCCAATCCTGATGAGAATTCATCTCCTCAGAAAGCATCCTCCTCCAATCCCAGCGTTGGAGGGGGGACTAAGGCAGACCCACCCTGAGAACTTTCTGTTTTGTGTCTCTTTGTGGGTTGGCGTTCGTGGAGGGAACACTTACTTAGCTAGTGCTCCTGCTTTGGAGATAGATTAATTTAATATAGGTTTAGTTTGGCGCGTGTGTGTGTTTGTTTGCTTCTTTCTGACTTGTAGCTTAGTTTGCCCTGTGTTTTCCCCTTACTTTGATTTAATATAAACTTTATTTTTGAATTTTGGAGTGTGTGGTTGGGTTGGTTGCCCCCCCCTTCCCTGTATTAAAGCCTGACTGTTCTGCTTTTGTGAAAGCTTTCTTTTGAAAGCATACACACACTTTTTGTCCCATTTCCCTACATTTATATTCTTAAACATATTTTATTATATTCTTTCACATAGTCCATTAGTATATATTCTCATACATATTATATTAGTATTCATATTTTGTTCTTCTTATAGTAGTGGTTGGTTCTTTTTCCCCCTCCCCTCTCTTAAATCCTGATTGTGTTTCCTTCTATCTTCTATATACCAAATATACCAAAAAAATTGGATTCTCTTTTTCTTCTCTGTGTAACTTCGACGGAGTGGGCTGCTTTTGTCAAGTTCAACAGGCAGCCACAGATTGAGCATTTTGGGGAAAGCATACGCACACCATTTCCCTATTCTTAAACATATTATTATTATATTCTTTGACATAGTCTTAGTAGTCTATTAGTATACATTCTCATACATATTAGTAGTAGTATTCATATTTTGTTCTTCTTATAGTAGTGGTTGTCCCATTTCTTGTCCCATTTCCCTACATTTATTAGTAATATTCTAAAACATATTATTATATTCTTGTAGATATTCTTAGTAGTATATTCTCATACATATTAGTAGTAGTATATTTTATTGTTCTTGTCCCATTTCCCTACATTTAAACATATTATATTCTTCTTATACATATTCTTAGTAGTACCTTATACATAGTATTAGTAGTATTAATATTTTGTTAGTCATCATGAAAAGAGAAAGCAGGCGTGCTGAAAGCAGCAAGGCTCAGTCTGCCAGCAGGGCTTCCTCTCCTCCTGTGAAACTCAAACGGGCAACTCCTTGGCTGACTGCTCCAAAACAGAAGCAGGACAAGCAGCAGGCAGAGCCACTCTCTTCTGCAACTTGTGCCCGGCGTTCTCTTTTTGAGGGTGGGAATGGGAAAAGTGCCCGTTTGCAAGAGGCACGTGGCAGCAGTGCCATTAGAGGAGGAGGAGTATCCCCAACTCCTTCATTCTCCTTTCAGCCCACGAGCCCGCTGATGGACCTAGACGAGGTCCTCAGCACAGTGGAGGGGGGGGGAGGAGGAGGAGGCGGTGGGCCTCCAGGATGTGGGGGCTGAGGAGGAGCAGCAGCAGGCCGAGGCTCTCTCCCCAGTCTCATCCCACACCCCTGTTTCTGTGGCAACACCAGAGAGCTCAGGCGGGCAATTGGTGGTGTCACCACAGAAACGAAAGACAAGCATCGTGTGGGACCACTTTGAGTTGGGAGCGGATCCCCGCTTTGCTGTCTGTCGCCACTGCAAACTCAGCCTAAGCAGGGGTTCATCGACAGGGCATTATGGAACCAGCAGCATGAAGATGCATCTTCATAGGCAGCACCAGGCGATCTTGCTGGGGAAAGAGGCGGGCAAGGCGACTGGTTCCAGGGGAAAGCCGAAGGCTGCTGCTGGCACTGCCACTCTAAGCTCTCCATCTCCCATCCCCACAAGGGTTAGGCAGGCAACCCTGCAGGACATGGGGTGGGGGAAGTATTGACCCACAAGATGGCGTTTTCCAATGCCCACCCAGGGTGCTACTGTGTTGGGGCATCTGCCGGGACTGACTCCTCCCCAATACTAGATCTATGACATGTCACTCTGCCTGCCCCTCTGCTAGCCTGTCCTCCTCGGTGACCGACTCGCTGGGATGGTTTGCGTTTGCAATGCGTGACTAACTGCAATGCTGGCTTAGAAACCAGCCATCACTTCCTTGTGCCCCCAGAAATGCCCGCAGCCTGCCTGCCTGCCTGCCCGCCTCCCCCGGGGTGCTGCTGTGGTGGGGCATCTGCCAGGACTGACTCCTCGCCTACTCTGCCTGCCTCTCTGCCCGCCTGGTGCCTGGTTTGCTCCCAATCGTCCTCCTCTGTGCCCCTCAAGGCGTAACTGCTGGCTTAGAAAGAAACAACCAGCCATCTTTGCCTCACTTTGCGCCCACTTATGGGTTGGTTTGCTATGCGTTAGTGCTCAAGCCATCCTTGCGGCACTACAATGCATGCTGCCTGCCTGCTTTCCATTGATGGTGCTATATAAATAAATAATAATAATAATAATAATTCTCCCCTTCCCGCCTTGCAGCGATGGTGTATGTGTCTTGCTTTGACTAAGGGGAGAAGTCCTTCCTGCGCTCACTTAGACTTTATCAAATTCAATAATCCCTTTTTCAAATGTGCCAGAAGATTTAGGGTTATCTCGTGGCATGTTGGGATTGCCTTGGAACTGGCCCCATTGAGCTGTCTGCAATTGCAACTTTAAATCCCTGACATACTGGAGTGTTCAAATTTCAAAAGTTCCCCTAACATCAGGGGATGATGGGATTGCCTTGAAACTTGGTGTCCATGGGGACACATGGGTAAGCTGTCATGGGACCAAAGGATAGGTTTCTAACGTGCAAATTGACGTAGTTGTAGAATGGGACTTGATTTGGGGTGAGTTAAAAAGTTTAAGCCGCGCCAAAAATCAGGGGATGATGGGATTTGCTTGCAACTTGGCGTGCATGTGGACACATGGATAAGCTCTCCTGGTGCCGAGTTTGAGGTTTCTAACATGCAAATTGACGGAGCTATCCCAAGGGGTGTGAATGGGGTGCCCGATTTTCATAAATTCCCCAAAAATCAGGGGATGATGGGATTGCCTTGAAACTTGGCGTGCATGTGGACACGTGGATAAGCTATCATGGTGCTGAGTTTGAGGTTTCTAACGTGCAAATTGACGTAGTTGTAGAATGGGACAATTTGGGGTGAGTTAAGCCATGCCAAAAATCAGGGGATGATGGGATTTGCTTGCAACTTGGCGTGCATGTGGACACATGGATAAGCTGCCCTGGTGCCGAGTTTGAGGTTTCTAACATGCAAATTGACGGAGCTATCCCAAGGGGTGTGAATGGGGTGCC
This sequence comes from Elgaria multicarinata webbii, assembly GCF_023053635.1. Lineage (NCBI taxonomy): Eukaryota > Metazoa > Chordata > Lepidosauria > Squamata > Anguidae > Elgaria > Elgaria multicarinata. The sequence continues at coordinate 6,092,509 of NC_086184.1, forward strand.
CGATTTTCATAAATTCCCCAAAAATCAGGGGATGATGGGATTGCCTTGCAACTTGGCGTGCATGTGGACACGTGGATAAGCTATCATGGTGCTGAGTTTGAGGTTTCTAACGTGCAAATTGACGGAGCTATCTAAAGGGGTGTGAATTAGGGTTATGGGAGGTGCGTTAGAGGGTAGAGCCGCGCCAAAAATCAGGGGATGATGGGATTTGCTTGCAACTTGGCGTGCATGTGGACACATGGATAAGCTGCCCTGGTGCCGAGTTTGAGGTTTGTAACATGCAAATTGACGGAGCTATCCCAAGGGGTGTGAATGGGGTGCCCGATTTTCAAAAATTCGCCAAAAATCAGGGGATGATGGGATTGCCTTGAAACTTGGCGTGTGTGTGTATACGCCCATGAGGTGTCATGGTGCCAAACGTGAGGTTTCTAACTTCAACGGAAAAAAAGTTGTTTACTTTTTTAGCTTTCAATGCAAGCCTATGGGGGGGCAAAAACGGAGCTCCGGATCCGATCCGGAGCTCCGGGCGGAGCGGAGCGGAAGTGGGCGGAGCGGGGGCGGGGCGGAGCGACCCGCTCCGAAAAATGGCGGATCTGCAAGTGAAGCGGAGCGGGGGGTCCGTGCACACCCCTAATAAAAATGTAATAATAAATAAATAAATAAGGATGGGGCACAATAGAAACTCAACAGAATATCACCATTGTATGTATGAGGATGAAACTGAAGAGCAAAAAGTGGGGACGCAGCCAACGTTGACTTCTAACTCTGACCAGAACTCCTCTGTGCTCTTAAATGAATCCCTCTATTTTTTCCTGCTGCCCCCTATATATGGAACAGTCTCTCAGGACACCTACATCCTGCCTCCTTTTCTCTCTTCCTTCAAATCCCCTGATTTTCCATAAAGCTTGGGCTCCATCCTGCATTCCTCACCCCACAGCCAGGATGATCAGGGGTCTGGAAACAAAGCCCTATGAAGAGAGACTGGAAGAACTGGGCATGTTTAGCCTGGAGAAGAGAAGATTGAGGGGAGACATGATAGCACTCTTCAAATACTTAAAAGGTTGTCCCACAGAGGAGGGACAGGATCTCTTCTCGATCCTCCCAGAGTGCAGGACACGGAATAATGGGCTCAAGTTACAGGAAGCCAGATTGTTATCTCTTCAGTGTTCTATCCTAAAGAAATCACAGTGTTCTCTTGATGTTAACCCCATGATGTTGTCACAGCTCTAGTCATTGGCTATTTCAGCTACTGAAAGCATCTCATCTGTTGGACTGCCATGCCTCCCCAGGGCAATTCCCCACCATAGGACGAGCTTGAATCTTCAGAGCCAGATGTCCCCAAGGAACAGGCTGCTCCAGAGGACCCCAGAACTAGCCAAGATGGTCCTGGGGTCTCAGGGGTAATGCTTTCAGATCTGCCTCCTTCAAGAGTCACAGAGCTCAGCGTCTGAAGCAGCTGGACAACCATCTGTCAAGTATGCTGTAGGGTGGATTCCTGCATTGAGCAGGGGGTTGGACTCAGTGGCCTTAGAGGCCACTTCCAACTCTACTATTCTATGATTCTATGGTATTAAAAGCTAGCAAAGCAGCAATGAACAAACCAAGCTCAGTATTTCAAGTCAATCAAGGGTAGGTTGGCTTAGATTACCCTTGAGGTAATCTGGAAACAAAGCCCTATGAAGAGAGACTGAAAGAATTGGGCATGTTTAGCCTGGAGAAGAGACGATTGAGGGGAGACATGATAGCACTCTTCAAATACTTGAAAGGTTGTCACACAGAGGAGGGCCAGGATCTCTTCTCGATCCTCCCAGAGTGCAGGACACGGAATAATGGGCTCAAGTTACAGGAAGCCAGATTCCGGCTGGACATCAGGAAAAACTTCCTGACCGTTAGAGCAGTACGACAATAGGACCAGTGACCTAGGGAGGTTGTGGTCTCTCCCACACTAGAGGCCTTCAAGAGGCAACTGGACAACCATCTGTCAAGTATACTTTAGGGTGGATTCCTGCATTGAGCAGGGGGTTGGACTCAATGGCCTTATAGGCCCCTTCCAACTCTACTATTCTATGATTCTGTGAAATCTGTAATATTAAACACATTGAATGCAGTCAGCCTTTACTTCAAAATAAGCCTGTGGGTGGCTGCATATGTTTACCACATTTGTGCGTATTCTTCTCCTATTTATCTTGATGCTTTTCCTCTTCTCTTGTATACCCCTTTCTCAATATTTTGATCGTAACCTCCTCGAGGCAGGGACTTGTATTCTTGTATTTCCACATTTACTGGTGGCACTATGGATGTCTACTACGTGAGGTCTTCATTGATTTCAAAAGGAGGGGTTGAAGAGCTTGCATCCTTAAAATGGCTGGTGGAGTGAAACAGCACCCCACTGTTCTAAATCACAAGCAATTGGGACTGACACTACCTCTGTTCTTTGCATCTTGCCTCTAGTAGATCCAGCATCTGAATGATTTAAAAATGGGGGTGATGTCTCCTATGCTGTGCTTTTAACAGAAAGTATAATGTGAAGAAAGGTGTTGTTGCAAAGTAAACTTAATATTTTCCACACGGCTGGTGGAGAACAAGGGCACCTTTTCAGCGATCCCGCTCTTACCTGACAATGATGTTGCTGACTGATGAAAGGATAATTTTCTGGCTATGCTTGTTATCTCTTCAGTGTTCTATCCTAAAGAAATCACAGTGTTCTCTTGATGTTAACCCCATGATGTTGTCACAGCTCTAGTCATTGGCTATTTCAGCTACTGAAAGCATCTCATCTGTTGGACTGCCATACCTCCCCAGGGCAATTCCCCACCATAGGATGAGCTTGAATCTTCAGAGCCAGATGTCCCCAAGGAACAGGCTGCTCCAGAGGACCCCAGAACTAGCCAAGATGGTCCTGGGGTCTCAGGGGTGATGCTTTCAGATCTGCCTCCTTCAAGAGTCACAGAGTTCAGCGTCTGAAGCAGCTGGACAACCATCTGTCAAGTATGCTATAGGGTGGATTCCTGCATTGAGCAGGGGGTTGGACTCAGTGACCTTAGAGGCCACTTCCAACTCTACTATTCTATGATTCTATGGTATTAAAAGCTAGCAAAGCAGCAATGAACAAACCAAGCTCAGTATTTCAAGTCAATCAAGGGTAGGTTGTCTTAGATTACCCTTAAGGTAATCTGGAAACAAAGCCCTATGAGGAGAGACTGAAACAACTGGGCATGTTTAGCCTAGAGAAGAGAAGATTGAGGGGAGACATGATAGCACTCTTCAAATAGTTGAAAGGTTGTCACACAGAGGAGGGCCAGGATCTCTTCTCGATCATCCTTGAGTGCAGGACACGGAATAACGGGCTCAAGTTACAGGAAGCCAGATTCCGGCTGGACATCAGGAAAAACCTCCTGACTGTTAGAGCAGTACGACAATGGAATCAGTTATCTAGGGAGGAACCAATGGAACCAATGACCTAGGTTGTGGTCTCTCCCACACTAGAGGCCTTCAAGAGGCAGCTGGACATCCACCTGTCAGGGATGCTTTAGGGTGGATTTCTGCATTGAGCTGGGGGTTGGACTTGATGGACTTATAGGCCCCTTCCAACTCTACTATTCTATGATTCTATGAGGCAGAGGGACATGCTGAGCCACCACCTAGCACCCAAGAACATTGGCTCCTTAAGATTCACCCAGAAAGCTTCAGATATTGGGCTGTTTTGAAATGCAATAAGTAATAAAATACAATAAAATAAATAAGATTCAGGCTAGGATAGTGGTCAAGTGAAGGAATGTCTGCTTGCTGAACTGCGCTCCTCATGATTAAAGATCTTCTCATGTATTATCCCCATGAAGAGGTCTTCTGACACAAGCCTCTGATGTGATGCAGCTGAGCCTTGGGTGGGGCTCTGGAAGCTCCAGCAGAGAGCCAGTGGGGTGTAGTGGCTAAAGTGTTGGACTGGGAGTCGGGAGATCCGGGTTCTAGTCCACACTAGAAACCCACTGGGTGATTTTGGGCCACTCACAAACTCTCAGCCCAACCTACCTCACAGGGTTGTTGTGAGGATAAAATGGGGAGGAGGAGGAGGAGGAGGATTATGTACTCCGCCTTGGGTTCCTTGGAGGAAAAAAGGCAGGATATAAATGCAATAAGCACTCAGTGGAGACCTACTAGCTGCTGAAATAAAATGTTACCTTAAGCCCTTCTACAGTAAACAACAACAACAGACCCTACTTCTTTTGATCATAATATTCTGTGGACTGATGTATTGTGCTGGCTTACCCTGTAAGTAACTCTAGACTGCCTGTGACCACTCATATTGCTAAATCCCTGCCTGATCTGTTCACTCTGTTCACTCTGTGAACTAGCTGGCTTTGACCTTGGATTGAACTGGACTTTGTGGGTTTCATCTTTGGACCCTGATTCTCTATGCAACTTCAAACCCCTATAAACAGGACCTGGACTCCCTGTATTGCAGTCACTGTCTCCTTGCCTCTGTTATGGACTCTATCACTAAGGGTCTGTCTACCCCTTATACTTGAAAGTTGCAGGGACCTAGAAATACCCTCCACACACCTGTTGATTCATACTAGGGAAGTCACATGACATAATTATCCTTAGAAGGTTCGTTTGAATTTTATGATGCTGTTCCCCAATCAAATCATATATAGAAAATGCATAATGCAGGGAAACTGCATATCAAATGGCATATGCTATGGGAACGTACTGGCAGAAATATGTGCATTAATGAAAATTGCTCCCCCCCCCCCAAAAAAAAGCATATAAAGCAAATAAAAGGTTATTTTCTTAAAATGTGCATGAAAATGCATAGCAATTTTCACATAGACTCAAAATAAAAATCACAAAACAACGTGGAAATGAATTGGGGCTAAACTTGTGCTTGAAATGTGATTGTTGTAGAAAGCAAAACAGACGTATTTGTCTATCACAAAGGAGCACATTTGCTTTCTGTGGCATCGTTCCAAGGCATTCTGAGAGAAGAAATAGAATTACCACCACAAAAGTAAGGTGGCTGTCACAGTGGAGTGGCCACCAGTATCTGCTCTGCTGCCACCACAGGTGATGGCTCGAAACTGGGCATGAATATGAAATGTGTATCAAAAGGAAACAAACACAAATCATGGTAAACAATGGGAACAGGACAGCACCATTGTAAACAGCTAGGCTTTCAGCAATGAAATCAAATTTAAGAACTTAAGAACATAAGAAATGCCATGCTGGATCAGGCCAAAGGTCCATCAAGTCCAATGTTTTGTTCACACAGTGGTCAACCAGCTGTCAACCAAGAACCCACAAGGAGGACATGGTGCAACAGCACCCTCCATCCATGTTCCCCAGCAACTGGTGTATAAAGGCTTACTGCCTCTGATACAGGAGGTAGCACATAGCCATCAGAACATAAGAAGTGTCATGCTGGATCAGACCAAGGATCCATCTAGACCAGCACTCTGTCCACACAGCGGCCAACCAGCCATTGGCCAGGGATAAACAAGCAGGACATGGTGCAACAGCACCGTTCTGCCCATGTCCCCCAGAAACTGGTGCACACAGGCTTATTGCCTCGAATACTGGAGATAGCACACAGCCATCAGGGCTGGTAGCCATTGATAGCCTTTGCCTCCAGGAATTTATCCAACCCCCTTTTAAAGCCATCCAAAAACTGTTGGGGGCGTCGGTGAAGCACTTAGAGTGGAGGGGGCTTGCATTTCCAGTAAGTTCAGGACAAACTAAAATGAAAGTAATTTGTCATGCACTAAATAAGGAACTTATTGGAGTCATTGTCCCAAACTCTGGTGAAAATCCTACCCGTCATGGATGTAGCGTAGTGACTAGAGTGTTGGACTAGGGGTTGGGAGATCCGGGTTCTAGTCCCCACTTGGCCATGGAAGCTCACCAGGTGACTTTGGGCCAGTCACAGACTCTCAGCCCAACAGGGCTGTTGTTGTGAGGATAAAATGGAGAGGAGGAGGATTATGTACACCATCTTGGGATCGTTGGAGGAAAAAAAATGGGATAAAAAAATGCAATAAATAAATAAAACAAAATAAAATGTTCAACATCTCCCCTCCGTCCATGAGTACAGTCAACCCACACTTTAAATTGATCACAGATTTCAGCTGCACTTCATGGAAAACAAGCCCCACCCACCATCCCATGGGTTTCTGGAATGTGGTCATAACAGGTAACAGAGGGCATTGCATTGGGATGGGTCTCCCATGCTTTGGGATTCTCTCCAAACCTCAATTGTGGCATCCTGATTAATACTAGTGTAGGTTCTCTGAACCGGCCGTGTCCCTGATCTTTCAAAGTGCAGCTTGTGCCAGGATAATTAGCCTCTTGATTATTCTGAGTAACTGGGGAAGGTCAAAGGTTAGCTAGCATCACGAAGCATGTGTAATTCAATCAATTTAGCGGGCGATGCAGTTCAAGAAATTTATTCCACCGCCATCAAATTTAGGCGATCTGCTCAAAATTCCCGAGCTGTGGTGGATGAGCATTTTAGCTTAATTTCTAATTTAATATTCAGCCAGGGTATTCTGCTTAATTACTTGTGATATTTTCTCACAGGAGCTCAAAGACTTGGGTGGGCATTGGGGGAAGGGAGGAGAAAGGGGAGTTCTTCCAGCTTGCCAGGCAGAAATAACAATAAAATAAAAATAAACCTTGTAAATGGCAAAGTAATCTTCTATCCCCCCCACCCCCATCCTACCCCAGCAATGCATCCTAGAAAGGACTATTTGGAGCAGTGAAACACACATACACTCACCACTTACTGCCTGCTTGAGGATGACTGTGTTTCACTGGAGTCAAGGAATCTACCCACTCCATTTGTCCCAGGTGGTCCTTCTGCCAGGCCTGCTGACACGGAGTGAGTTGCAGATACTTTCAGGGCCGGTGCTACCATAGAGACCACTCAGGGGGCCGCCTAGAGCGCCAAGCTAAGAGGGGCACTGGGCACAGCGCAGCACTCACACGCGTTGGCTGTGAGCCAGCCCGGCCCGAGGATTCAGCTGGGCCTGGGCGGGCGAGATGGCACCCTGCAACTGCCCAGCCGAAGCAAAGCCAGGGACGCTGGGGTGGGGGTGCGGCGGCTCCACATTCAGACTTCCAGAACGCGCCCGGAAGAGAGAGAGAGAGAGAGAATGTATGGGTGAATGGGGTGCATGGTGTCTTTGAGTGAATGCATGTGTTCATGCGTGTGTTTGTTTGGAGTGAGTGATGCTGAGTGTGTGTGTGCACGCGTGTGAGTTGGGGTGTGTGTGATTTGGGGGTGATAAAGTGAAGGACTGTAGACGACAATAAAAGGGGCAGGTGTTCCTCTCAGCAACGGCTCAGTCCTGGGCTTTGCATGTCCACTCATCCCATTGCTGAGTCCCCTGCTGCCCACCCACATTCCTGCTATTATCTCCAATTACCCCAGGGCGAGGGGCTTGGAGGACTAGCCCTGCCCCCCCCAGGAGAACCTAAGGAGGCTCTCCGGGGCAAATGCAGGATCATATTGTTGTTCCAGGAAGCTTTCCCTTAATGGCCAGCCACGGTTTATTTTGCTGTCTTTTGTTTCTTTTAAAAATGTACTTTTTAATGTGCTTTTATTCTGTTTTTATTGTATTTTATTTTGTCCACTGCTCTGAAATTCTGAATGGGGAGCGGTATATAAACGTTGTAAATAAATAAATAAATATTAGGCTCATGGGCTGATGTTCCACATCCCAGTTTAGCAGGCAACTCCTGTCCATACATATTTCTTAGTAAAAACAGATGCTGCACAAAATGTTAGTAAAACTAGGAAGAATCCTAATTTTACTAACATTTTGTTTTGCGTTCTCTCTCTCTCTCTCTCTCTCTCCAAAAGCAGCTGAGAACAATCGGGTTTTTTTGTGCAAGATGCAGTATACAATTATCTCTTAGTGCGCACCCACATTCTCAAAGGCTAAGCTCTAGTCAGCAGAAATTAATCCAGCCAGCTGTATTCTGCACACCTGCATATTTTTACATCCCCCAAAGACGCAAGCATCACTGGAATCATTTGTCAGAAAAGATGACACGGTGATGGCAGTGGCGATGCTTCTGTTGTGTCCTGACGACAGTCCATTCGAAAGCGCCGCAGCTTTTGAGCTACACAGGCTTCTTCAGCAGTGAAAAGGAAAGCTATACAGTGCTATAAAGAAGGAGGTTCATGAACAGGCAATGATGTCCTTTGCCTAACAAATCATAGAATCATAGAATAGCAGAGTTGGAAGGGGCCTACAAGGCCATCAAGTCCAACCCCCTGCTCAATGCAGGAATCCACCCTAAAGTATCCCTGACAGGTGGTTGTCCAGCTGCCTCTTGAAGGCCTCTAGTGTGGGAGAGCCCACCACCTCCCTAGGTCACTGCTTCTATTGTCGCACTGCTCTAACAGTCAGGAAGTTTTTCCTGATGTCCAGCTGGAATCTGGCTTCCTGTAACTTGAGCCCGTTATTCCGTGACCTGCACTCTAGGAGGATCGAGAAGAGATCCTGGCCCTCCTCTGTGTGACAACCTTTTAAGTATTTGAAGAGTGCTCTCATGTCTCCCCTCAATCTTCTCTTCTCCAGGCTAAACATGCCCAGTTCTTTCAGTCTCTCTTCATAGGGCTTTGTTTCCAGACCCCTGATCATCCTGGTTGCCCTCCTCTGAAGTTGCTTGTGTGGCGAAGTTTGTGTAAAATCAAAATCAAATGTTACGTAACCAGATTGGAGAAGGCCATTTGCCACCCTGCCAGTACGGGCGGGAAGAATGAGGAGGGTGAGTAAAATAGCACGGGCAGGGTGGTGCAGGAATTTTGGTTATTAGGGCACCATTACAGTGATTGGCAAGTTGGGAGGCCCTGCTCCTCAGGGGCTGTTTAGCTCTCGTGCCAGATATTAGGGCTGTGCACAGACCCCACAAACCACTTTGTGGCCTGATACAGAATTTCTTGATCGGGCCCAAACCGCTTTGGGTCGATTCGCCCCTCCCCTGCTCTGCGGAGCGAGATCTGGAGGGGTGGATTGAGTTTTTGCCCCCCCTTCCCTATTTATTTACCTCCGTGGTGGATGGCGGAGGCAGGTAAGTGGGGAAGGAGGGACAAAATGGGGGTCAATCAGCCAGACTCCCCCCCTGCCCCCTTACCTGGCTTCGTCGTGGTCTGGCGTGGGCTTCTACTGAGGGCCAGGCCTCAAAGCAGAAGCAGGCCGCGGCCTGCTTCTGCTTTGAGGCCTGGCCTTCACTGGAAGCCCGTGACGGATGCGACAGAGGCAGGTAAGCCCCCTGCCCCCTAACCTGGCTCCACCGCCATCGCTGCATGGATAGCGGCGGCGGAGCAGGTAAGCCAAACTCCTCCCCAACCCCTTACCTGTGTCCATCGCAGGCTTCAATTGAGGCCCTGGCTTAAAGCCAGAAGAGGAAACCATGGCCTCTTCTGGCTTGAAGCCGGGGCCTCAATTGAAGCCCGCGATGGACACAGGTAAGCCCCCCTCCCCCCCTTACCTGGCCCCGTTGCCGTCGTCACATGGACTATGGTGCCAGCGCCAGGTGAGTCCCCCTCCCCTCCCCACTTACCTGCATCTGAAGCTCCGGAACGAGGCGAACCACTTCGCCTCGATCCAAAGCCCCCCCCGACCTGATCCGTCTCTGCCTTTGGCGGAGGCGAATCAGGCCGCTCTGCTATCTCTTCTACGAACCAAAGCGAAGTGGAGCACAGCCCTACCAGATGTCGCTTGCCTTTGGGGACCTTCCTGCCTCACTTATTCAGAGCTGTGTGGCGGCACTGGGCGGGGGAGACACAGGGTGGTCTCCCTCCCCCCAATTATACAAAGTGTAGCTTAAAAAGGGGGGCAGGTTTATCTCACTCCTGACTTGGCAGAGTGGCTTGCCCATAAGACAGGCCAGCAGCCTGTAGAAAGGATTTAATTGATTCCTCAACTTTCACACACAGATCCAGGGAGGGGAGAAATACCCTCTTTAAATAAAGAGCCCCTAGTGTATCCCAATCTCTAGTGTCCTTGTCATTATTTCCTCAGTTCGTTCTTTGCTTGCAAAAGTCTCAATCTCATCCCATTGCCATGTTAAACACCCGAGGTAGAGTCAGCTTCAAGTGTTTGTTTTTGCCATGGAGAATACGCAGTGGTGCAGTTCCAGTCCAAGGACTGTCCAAGCTCATCACTGTGCAACTTTGAGCTGGCTTTTAGGCACAATGACAGTCTGCCTGTTGAAAGCTTTGTTTAACTACAGCACTGGTGATGCAAGCTCAAACCAACAAAGGCCCTTTGTACACCTAAGGGTTATCCCAGGCAAATGGAGGGGTCGTCCCTGCCTGCTCCTGGGATCCCCTGTGTGTCATTAGGATGCACAAGGAGGATCCCGGGACAATCCCAGGAAAAAAGGTGTAGAAACGGCCAGATTCCTCATGCAACGTCATTCTCTTGCTCAACACAGCGACACGTCCCTCCGCTTAACGGGCTGATGTTATGGGGCAAGACTGATGGATCCTATACATTTTCATAGCACGAGCTGCATTACAGGTGGTAATGATCCTATTTACAATCATAATTAAAGCTGCAACAACAACAACAAACCACTGTGTTGTTTAAAAGCTTGTGCCACGTATCATTTTTTCTTAGCTTTATTAAAATGAATGAACAGACGCACCACCTCCCCTCCCCTCTGTTGAAGTATCTTCTAAAGTGATGAGCTATTTCTCATACATCTGAACTCCGTGTTCATATCCTAATTGTTTCCCTCACACAGAGAGAGAGAGGGGGGGGAAGGAAAGGAGGAAGGAAGGAAGGAAGGAAGGAAAGAAGGAAGGAAGGAAGGAAGGAAGGAAGGAAGGAAGGAAGGAAGGAAGGAAGGAAGGAAAGAAGGAAGGAAGGAAGGAAGGAAGGAAGGAAGGAAAGAAGGAAGGAAGGAAGGAAGGAAGGAAGGAAGGAAGGAAGGAAGGGGAAAATACTCTCCTCTTCATTTATCACTCTAGAGATGTATCTGAAAAGGATATGACAGTTAATTCACTTTAAATGAATAACCTTGGTAGTATTTAAATCACGTTCTCTTCAACACAGCCCAACAAAAGCAAAGCACCAGAACCCTGCATGATCCAGTTGGCAAACTCTTTTGCCATCTCAATGTTAAAAGGCTGAGTCACATGGAGACTATCTGGGGATAAATGGACCTGTCTGATTTTGTTTCACATTTATCATTTTCCCCCACCCACCCCATGTCTCATTCCCCCCCGCCATTTTAAATTTTGTTCAACTTGAACGTTGAGATTTTTCCCTCCATTCTTAAGTTTGGTTTTTCAGAAACTTTGGACTTTTCCCATGAAAACGTGTATGCTTTTTTGTGTGCACTTTTCCTAATCTGCACACTTTTTGCAAGAAGTTTTCCTAGCGTCTTTCATGTTATTTTCGCCGATATATGGATTTGAGAAAGACCTGAGTGAGATTTGTCATTCATAGGAGGAGAGAAAGAGATTGTCAACTGATTGACAATGTCCATTTCATTTCTAGAACAGCAACCTGCCAGGAGTATTTAATGTGCATCTTCAAAGAGATGTACATGGATTGCATGAATAATTATAATAATTCAGCTGATATGTCAGCTGCGCCCCTTCCTGGAGTTAGAAGTCCTAAAGACGGTAGTGCACGTGCTGGTAACTTCGAGGCTCAACTTCTGCAATGCGCTCTACATAGGGCTACCTTTGTGCCTAGTCCGGAAACTTCAACTAGTTCAAAATATGGGAGCAAGGTTGGTCACTGCAACATCTAGGGGTGATCACATCCCACCAGTCCTAAAATCTCTTCACTACCTGCCGATTAGTTTCCGGGCGAAGTATGGAAAGTATACCTTGAAAGCTCTACATGGTTTGGGTCCAGGCTACCTGCAGGATCGCCTTCTCCCGTACTATCCGCCCTGCACACTCAGGTCCTCTGGGAAGAATTTACTCCAGCCACAAAAACAAGGCTGACAACTAGTACCCAGAGGACCTTTTCTTCTGCCGCTCCCAGTTTGTGGAATGGCTTGCCGGGAGAGACTCATCAGTTTGGCAGTCTTTTAGCATTCAAGAAAGCTATCAAGACTGATCTGTTCTGGCAGGCCTATCCAGTAGAATTTTAGGATATTGTTAGTCTGTTTTTAGGATGATTTTAGGATGTTTTTAAACAGTGTATACCATGTTTTTAATCATTATTTCATGTATTTTATGCTTGTTGTTCCCCGCCTCGATCCAATCGGAGAAGCAGGTAAGAAATTTATTATTATTATTATTATTATTATTATTATTATTATTATTATTATGCTTTAAAGAATCATCTTGCCATAGGGAAAAGCCAATGTTAAGATCTGGCCTTATACGTCTTCATTCAGATCTCTTTTGATCAACATTACTTGCCTTACAGGGGCCTTCTTTACACATTTCCCGTTATACCACAAGATGCCCTGGTATTCTTGCAAGATTTGTTTGGCAAGAGAATTTCCAGAATGTGAGTGGACGAGAAAAAACTACTGTCAGGTTTCTCAGCCTTGGGATATTTTCTCTTTCTCTTTCTACTTCTCTTTCTGAAATACTGGAAATGCTCAGCATGAACAACACTTTATCTCCACCAATAATTTCCTACCGTTTCACTGGTAGTCTGTAAATTGCTGTGGCAGGGTCGCGTTCTGTTGAGCTGATCTTCCAGCATCAATACAGCAAAGTAGCTGAGTCTTACTTTCGTAAATGTTACATGGCATCAACTTACAGAATGGCTATTCTGACACGCCCGGCCCAGCCTGGGCGTGGGGAAGCATTTGTGGGCGGGGGGGGATGAACGGATGTGCCCTCCTGTCATTGGTAGGGCACATCCAGGCCTTGAGGTAGAGGGGGGTGCAGATGCTTTAAAAGGAGACTCACCCCCCCACCTCCTCTTTCGCTGTGCAGCTCCCTCCCTCCGTCCCTGTAGACAGTGTCACTTCCTACAGGGCCGAGTAGGAATTTTCTACTCATATACTGAATTGTCCATGAGTTTTTTTCACCTACTTCACACTGTAAGACAATTTGGGAGTTTTAATAGGTTAATCTGCTTTAATTTGGTCACATTTATTTCACACTAGGTACGGGCATCCAGAGGGATTCTGAATTGGTGAGCATTCACGGGTGCTGTTGAAGGTGACTGGTAAGATCCGCGGCTCCCAGCTTTTAGCCCAGTGGCCTAGCTAGGGAGATAAGGCTTACCTTTGGGACCAACCCTACTCACCCACTCTGAACCGGGCGGTCTGAGTTGGGGGTGACAAAGGAAGGCTCCCCTACCCCACAAGAGGTGGCCGGTGGGAAGACAATTGGTGTCTGCCCATGGGCCATGAATGTCTTGCCCAACCTGAGGGGCCTGTAAGCAGGCCATGCTGGATGCCTTATAGGTTTTCAATAGGGGTGTGCACGGACCCGGCGCTCCGCCCCGCGGGCCGATCCGAAAATTTCGGATCGGCCCGCTCCGCCCATACTCCGCTCCTCTTCGCCGTGGAGTTCCGGCTCCGAATCGGAGCTCCGCAGTGGAGGGGAGTGGTGCCAGGTAAGGCCGGGAGACGGCGGCAGAGCCCGATAAGGGACTAAGGGGTAGGGGGGCCTTACCTGCCTCCGTCCACAGTCCGTCAGCTTCTTCAATTGAGCCTGCGGTTCAACCAGGAAGTCTAGGCCGCAAGTGCGGCCTAGACTTCCTGGTTGAACCGCGGGCTCAATTGAAGAAGCCGAGGGACCGCGGACGGAGGCAGGTAAGGGAGAGGAGGGTGGGTTTACCGGGCCCTGCCGCTGTCGCCGCATGGGCGACAGTGACAGCGGCAGGGCCCGGTAAACCCCACTTACCTTTCCGGCGGAGCTCCAGATCGAGGCGAAGGATCCGCCTTCACCTCGATCCTCTTCGCCATGCTCCGCCGGCCGCCCAATCCTCTTCGCCTCCGCCTTAAGGGCAGGCGAAGCCCCCCGCTCCGCTTCTAATTCGCCGGTCCGATTAGAAGCGGAGCACATCCCTAGTTTTCAACCCCCTTTGCAGATCGCTAAATAAATACGTAGCCCTGTTTAAACGCAGCTATTGTTGTCTGTCTCGTTATTCATCCACCTACGCTCCACAATCCAATGTTACAGCTTGTTTATATTCCTACCATTCAATTTCATAGAATCATAGAATCATAGAATAGCAGAGTTGGAAGGGGCCTACAAGGCCATCGAGTCCAACCCCCTGCTCATTGCAGGAACTGTTGGAAAGACAGGCAAAAAACATTTGAAATAAACAAACAGACCAGCTTACATGCTCAACGCTGCCTTTAATAAAAATGCATTCGTAGGGAATCCCAGGACCTGGGGCAACCACTGAGAAGGCCCATGTGGATCTAAGCAAATGGATCTGGTTTCCTTTCTGAACTTTTGCACTTGTCTTTATTTGTAGACAAGAAAAATGCTGTGCTGGAATCTGCCTAAAACAAAGCTAGCTGTGAAGTGTTATTCTATCTTCTTCTCCCTGTTCGAACTTTCACCGGTCTGTTTCCCCCTCCTCCTGCCAGACACTCCTTCCACTACAAGATACAAGAATTGGCAGCACTCAAATAAAGGCTACCCTGATTATGAATGATTTGCACGCAGAAGGCCTGTCATTACTGTGGTCAGAGGCTATTGCCTAATTTTGCTTGTTTGATTTGTCTGGTGTTGTTGTTGTTCTTTTGTGCTGTTGGATGCGACAGGCGTTGCTGCCCAGGGAAACAAAATGATTGTTATTAATACAGGTGAGCTGCATACACTCAAAGGAGGCCCATTGCAATTTCCTCCCTACAGCTCTGCTAATGCGCGGAGTTCCTAGCCTGCAATTAGCCACTTGGCCATGTGCAGAGCAGAGCAGAGGAAGAAAACCAAATATAAACGTGTACACTGACAAACACATCCAGCAATCTGATTATGGGGCTCCTGCATGACATTTTATTTTGCCAAAGGCTGTGCTGAAAACTTCCTTCACATTTTTAACCATTTGTTGAATTTGATAGAAACAAAATTGTGCATCGCTCTAATTCGGTCCTTAAAAGCAGATTGAGAATTGACAGGGACATATAAGGGTCCCCAGCGAGCACATGCAATGAAGGTTGGATTAATCCTTCCACTTTTCTCAGGTTCCCATTTGGTTCGTCTTGAACTTTGAAGATTTCTCCAGCGTTACGTCCAGTTCATCTTGAACTTTGAGATTTCTTTAAAGTTTTCATGAAAATTCATAAGCATTGTAGGCATATTTCTCCTAATACAGGCATTGGATATGCAGTTTGGCCTAATATATCCTCCTCTTCCTCCTCCTCCTCCTCCTCCTCCTCCTCCTCCTCCTCCTCCTCCTCCTCCTCTTCTTCTTCTTCTTCTTCTTCTTCTTCTTCTTCTTCTTCTTCTTCTTCTTCTTCTTGCAAGCACTTTTCATTATAGAATGTGTTTGTAGTGAAGCAAGGATACATCAGTGTCCATAGCTAGATAGGGGGAAATCCCGGGGTGATCCCCAGGATCATCCCTGTGCATTGAGATGGTGCACAGGGGATCCCGGGACCAGGGATCCCTTGCCCTGGGATCTCGCTCTCCCCTTTGGCCCAGTTTTTCCATGGTCTCGGGCTGAGCCTGAGACTGTGGAACGTGTGGCCGGGCGCCACGGTTTGTCCCAGCCCCTCACGATTCCTCCCGAGGAGCTGGGACCCGCACACAGGGAGCAGTGCTCCTCAGGAGCACTGAGCCCATTGGGGCTGGGGTGGAGGGGAGTGGGGAAAGTAATTATTATTTTAAAAATAACTTACCATTTGCGCTTGAGCATTCGTGTGCTGCTGGCCCTTTAACTGAAAAAAATGGTGGGCGCGACACCTCTCTGTCTGAGGTCGTTGTGCGCCGCATTTAAACAGAGGTGGGAATCTCATGATAAAAACCATCGCAAGATCTTCACTCCTTTGTCGCGGACTAAGAGGTAGGTCTAGCTTTGGCCTTTAACATGCATATATGGATGGAACCGTGGTGGTCTGGTTTTCCAGTGGTCACTGTGCCACTGCCACCAATTGACTCCCACCCCCAGTGTCTTTCACCAAGCCTCTGCGTGCACCCGGAGTTACTCACTGACTGGCTGCATGCCCAAAGAATGGGTCTGGCACCCGTCAGTCCATGTAGCAAGCGACCATTTTACATGGAAATGGTGGCTCGAGGATTTCCTTAAAGTAATGTTGTGCAAATGGCGGTTGTAAAGGGGCCATTTATGCAACATTACAGGCATAAATGGACTGTTCATTTCTGTATAAATAGTGGCTCGCTATGAGAATGGGTGGCTGCTGGACCCAACTCAGTGAGCAGGGTCCAGAAGGTCAGTCATAAAGTCATAAGGTCAGTCATAAAGTCATTGGTCCATGTAACCGAGTATTGTGGACACTGACTGGCAGTTGCTCTCTGGGGTGTCAGGCAGAGTTTTTCCATCCCTACCTGGAGATGCTGGGGATTGAACCTTCTGCATACAAAGCACGTGCTATAACAATGACTTGTTGGTGGAGTCTTACACCCATGCATTTCCTTGCACCACTGAGGCCTTAGCTAGACCTAAGGATTATCCCAGGCAAATGGAGGGGTTGTCCATTTGCACAGGGATGATCCCAGGATATAGGCCTGGTCTAGCCATGGCCTGAGTCTTACACCAGAGCATTGAGATGCCATAAATTTATTTATTTATTTAATTATTTATTACATTTCTATACCTCCCAATAGCCAGAGCTCTCTGGGCAGTTCACAAAAATTAAAACCATTCAAAGTATAAAACAACAGTATAAAACCATCATATAAAATAGAATATAAAAGCTCAACCAGATAAAAATAGCAGCAATGCAAAATTACAAATTTAAAACCCCAAGTTAAAATTTATTTATAGACGGTTAAAATGCTGGGAGAATAAAAAGGCCTTCACCTGGCGTCTAAAAGCATATAATGTAGGTGCCAAAGTGAACCTCCTTAGGGAGCTCATTCCACAGCCGGGGTGCCACAGCAGAGAAATGTTGGACTCAAGCCATTAATCATATCATTGCATTACCAGGGAAAGAGGTAGTCTTTTTGTTTGTTTCAGAAACCCATGGTTTGTCTCTAAATCACTTTGTTTTACCAACTAATATATCCAAAATGGAGGATGGAAAAACACAAGAAAAGCCCAGCTGAGTCTGAAGGGGCGTCACTAAAACAGCAAATTAATCTAAGCCACAGATTTCCACCCTTTTCTTTGGCTCTCTGAAATCAATGAACATTTTATTAACTAGATCTACCCATTCCTAAAGCATTTCTAATGTTCCTAATGTTCCTCTTGTTCTTCTTCGCCATGAGTCTTCTGTTAAGTATTTGATCCACACAGCACAGGGTGGTTCCAGCTGGTGTTCTAAGAAATGTCACCACAGGCAGCCTGAGTAAACAAGACTTATAGGAATTTGTTTCCCAAATGCATACAGGGGGAGAAAATCCCTCTGGGACACAGATGCTCCCTAGGTGAACACTTACTGTTGATAGAAAATGCACAGATTTATTGGCTGTTGCTTCAGTTTTAATCATACGGCCAGAAGAGAAGAGAATGTCACTCCAAGAGACTATGATATATTAAGTTAGACTCAGAGCCTGAATAAATTCATGCCTGAAACTCCTGTGATGATGATGACGATGATGATTCCCTTCAAATTATATAGTTGTTTAAATGTTTTATGGTTTGTAATGTTCTTTTTGTGTGTGTGCTTTTGTGCGTGTATTGTTTTTAATTGTTGTTCACTGCCTCTATGAACTTTTAGCAAATAAGGCAATATATAAATGTTAAGAAATGAAGACAACGCGAAAAGCAGCTGTGTGTTTAGGGTGGGTGGGGAGAACCGGACTGGGAACGTTTGAAATTCAAGCTAGGGATGTTCAGAGGTGCCACCATATTGACTTCTGAGAAAATGTACTGATCTTTCTAAAACTTTTTGGTACATTGGAGAATCCTCGGATGTTTCACTGGACCAGGAACATCCAAACTCACCTCAGGAAATGTGCAATTTAGGGGTTGAACAACACCCCATTGCTCTTCCAAATGCTGTTTGTTGCTTATTCGTTCAGTCGCTTCCAACTCTTCGTGACTTCATGGACCAGCCCACGCCAGAGCTTTTGTCGCCACCCCTAGCTCCCCCAAGGTCAAGTCTGTCACCTCCAGAATATCATCCCTCCATCTTGCCCTTGGTCGGCCCCTCTTCCTTTTGTCTTCCATTTTCCCTAGCATCAGCCTCTTCTCCAGGGTGTCCTGTCTTCTCATTATGTGGCCAAAGTACTTCAGTTTTGCCTTTCATACCATTCCCTCAAGTAAGCAGTCTGGCTTTATTTCCTGGAGTATGGACTGGTTGGATCTTCTTGCAGTCCAAGGCACTCTCAGCATTTTCCTCCAACACCGCAGTTCAAAAGCATCTATCTTCCTTCGCTCAGCTTTCCTTATGGTCCAGCTCTCGCAGCCATAGGTTACTACGGGGAAAACCATTGCTGTAACTATGTGGACCTTTGTTGTCAGTGTGGTGTCTCTGCTCTTAACTATTTTATCAAGATTTGTCATTGCTCTCCTCCCAAGAAGTAAACGTCTTCTGATTTCCTGGCTGCAGTCAGCGTCTGCAGTAATCTTTGCATCCAGAAATACAAAGTCTGACACTGCCTCCATGTTTTCTCCCTCTATTTGCCAGTTATCAATCAAGCTGGTTGCCGTTTTTAATTGCTTCCGTTGAAATTCCTCAGATATTTTGCCTGACCTTGAGATCCACCTTGGAATTTCACTTTGGATGAAACATAAAAGCAATTCTACAAAGAGTGTGAGTGGGCAGACAAAGGACTAATTGTGGGCGAGGCGAGCTGTGAAGGAGATTTTTAAAAGTACGGTCAACTAATTCAACCAACTCCATTTGTCAGCAATGTTGAAAAATGAAAACTCTGTAAATAACAACATGGGCCACAGCTAGACCTAAGGTTTATCCTGGGATCATCCAGGGTTCGCCCCTGCCTGAGCACTGGATCCCCTGTGTGTCACCTAGATGAACAGGTTTGACCCCTGGACGATCCAGGGATAAACCTTAGGTCTATCTATGGCCATGGAAGGTGTTCCACCATCTATTAAGCCCGTCAGCAGATTGATGATGTGTGAATCTGGGGCTTCACATGGGAAACATCCAGCATGCAGCTACAATAAGAGGAGAGATGGTGTGGGAAAGAATCCATCTTGCTTGGTCATATACAGAGTTATGTTGGGAAGGGGGAACACAATGGTGTACATGGAAAGGGAAGTATTGATGTGAAAAAGAATAAGGCAGAAGAAGAATTTAAGTGGGGGAAAGTAATCAAGTTGTTCCTAGGAGCAAATTTAGGGTGATAACATTGGACATCAATAGAAGAAGAAAAGATCAAAGGTATCTCTGGGCCAGCAAGGCAGGAGTTGTAATTTATTTTTGGTTAGGCCAGTTGCAGGTAATGGAGAGAGCGAAAAAGCACGGTAGGAGAGAGTGACTCAAAAGGAAGCTGCAGGCAGCCAAGGTAATGGGACTAAATTGCACATTTCAGAAAGCTTCTGAAAAATTAAAGACTCACAACATTGGGGAGGATTCAAAGAAGGTTTCAGAAGCCGAGTGGATTTTGTGGCTTTCCCAGGGACACTAGTTTATTGCATTGTAAGTTGGGGGAATTTAGATTCCAGAAGGACCCCAGTGCACTCTCTCAGGTTCATGAGTCACCCCGTTTTTTGGTTTTTTTTCCTTACAAGGAGCACATCACATTCCTTATGGTTGTGGAAATTAAAAGTTAAAGGCAGTACACCCAAAAGTCCCTGCCTGGTCCTAGAGATGGATGAATTCCAGTTTGTCTTTTTCAAGTCTTACATCTGGTTTGTACTGACTTCAAGATTTTTCCTCCTCCAATCTTAACTTCAGTTTTTCACTAATGTAAGCACTGTCATCCACACTTTCTCCTAACGTACACATTTTAGTACACATATTTTGTGTACTAGAGGCACAATAGTTAAAATGTTAAAGCTTGACTGCTAGATGCCCTAGTTTGAGATTCCATCCAAATTGCCACCCAAGTTATTGTCACTAAGCCAGTAGTGTGGGCATTCCCTGGGATGAGAGTCTTAAGAAAGCTGAGCTGGTATCACTGGCCTCAGCTAGACCTACTGGGTCTATTGTGACAGAGGGGTGAGGATCTTGCGATATTTTTATCGTGAGATTTCCCCCTCTGTTTACACGCTGCGTGCGACGACTTCGGAGGGAGAGGACGTCATGCCCGCCATTTTGTTTTTTATTAAAGGAGAAGATAGCCTAGCTACAGTTATCCATGCTCTGATAACCTCTCGTTTGGATTACTGCAATGCGTTATACATGGGGCTGCCTTTGAAAACGGTCCGGAAACTTCAGCTGGTACAAAACAGGGCAGCCCGTTTACTAACAGGGACTGGCTGGCGAGATCACATTACGCCAGTCCTTTTACAACTTCATTGGCTGCCAGTCCAGGTCCGGGCCCGATTCAAAGTGCTGGTATTGACATTCAAAGCCCTAAACGGTTTGGGGGCAGGTTATTTGAAGGAACGCCTCCTCCCGTATGTACCTGCCCGGACCTTAAGATCATCTACAGGGGCCCTTCGCCGTGAGCCCCTGCCAAAGGAAGTGAGGCAGGTGGCTACTAGGAGGAGGGCTTTCTCTGTTGTGGCACCCCGGCTGTGGAATGAGCTCCCCAGAGAGGTCCGCCTGGCGCCTACACTGTACTCTTTTCGTCGCCAGCTGAAGACCTTTTTATTCTCTCAGTATTTTAACACTTAACTTTAACTTAAATTTAAATTTTACTGTTCTAAGTCTGAATTTTAATCTTATATCAATTTTGCTGCGTGGTTTTATCCTGGTTGTGCTTTTTATACTGTATTTTGTATTTGTGTTTTTAACCTGTTGGTTGTTTTATTACGGTTTTAATTTTTGTGAACCGCCCAGAGAGCTTCGGCTATTGGGCGGTATAAAAATGTAATGAATAAATAAATAAATAAACGAAATAAGAGCGCACAAACACTTATGTGCAAAAGGTCAGGTTTTTTTAATTTAAATATTTTCCCGCTCCCCTCACCCCACCCCTGATGGGCGCAGAGCTCCTGAGTAACCAGAAGGAGCTGGGACAAACTGCGACACCCACCCACACATTCCGCGGTCTGGGGATTAGCTCGAGACCATGGAAAAAGCAGGCTCAAAGGGTAGGGTGATATCCCAGGGAGAGGGAGGGATCATGCCTCTCTGCTCCCAGGATCCCCTGTGCATCATGTGGATGCACAGGGACGATCCAGGGGATCAGCCTGGGATATCGCCCCATTTAGCTATTGTAAGGGTAGGGTGAGGGTTAACTGGACCTTGGGACTGGCATGTCTTTTAATTTATGAATTTTATGGTTCCATAGGAAGGGAGATAAGAACCAGGCAGCTATATGAGGGGGAGATGACCGGAGCCAAGCCGATAGTAACTGTCTTGTGTCCTTGAGTGAATAACCATCCCGGGTGCAGGTGTGAAGAAACTCCACGCATCAAAGCTGAAGGGAGGGGGGAAGGAGCAAAAAGAATTGTATAAAGACATCCCTGTGAATAGAACAGGGGGTGTCAGCTGAGTTCGGTCTGGGTGACGTATGACTTTGTAGTTTTAGTTTTAGCTTGCTTGTTCTGGGTTCTTATACATTTATGCATGCTTTTATGGTTTTATTCTGCTAATCCCATGTATTCCTACCCTTTTCCTAATAAATGGTCTTAAACCTCATCTTGTGTGAGCTGTGAGTGTCAGTGCCTGGAGATCCATGCTAAATCCAGTCAATAAGCCAGCAGGTTGCTGGGCGCTCTTCCTTTACAGCTATGACCACTGAGTTGGGGACTAGAAAGCTTCCCCCCTGTCCCGCCGCACACACACATCAAATCTAAGCCTTTAGCTCATTAAAAGACCTCAACAATCCACCTACTTTATGGAAGTGAATATCCTGGGCTGCTCTACAGCTCTGATATAAAGAAGGTTGTCACACAGAAGAGGGCCAGGATCTCTTCTCGATCCTCCCAGAGTGCAGGACACGGAATAACGGGCTCAAGTTAAAGGATGCCAGATTCCAGCTGGACATCAGGAAAAACTTCCTGACTGTTAGAGTAGTACGACAATGGAACCAGTTACCTAGGGAGGTGGTGGGCTCTCCCACACTAGAGGCCTTCAAGAGGTAGCTGGACAACCATCTGTCAGGGATGCTTTAGGGTGGATTCCTGCATTGAGCAGGGGGTTGGACTCGATGGCCTTGTAGGCCCCTTCCAACTCTACTATTCTATGAATCTATGATTTAAGATTATATATAGGTAATACTGTGAACAAGACAATGCTATGCAGGTGCTAAGCATTATTAATGTAAACTATCATTGTGTGGTACTATGATCAATTGGCATGTGCTGTACAAGGCTATTCCATTTTCTCTCCTGATAGCATATGGCCTGGAAATCAAGGAGAGAGCATTTGTACCAAGAAATAAGCATTAAGTGACTGTCAGATGGTGAACTCAAGATATGACTAGTCTTTGAACAAAGAAGCATTTGGGCTGCCATGCAAAACAAAGTATGGAAACAAACCAAAAATATAATGGAGAAATTTTCAGATAGGTCACTTGGCCTAAGATTTATTTCTCCAGTAGGAAAGTCTGTTGCTAAGAACTTTCCTCGATTCACCGCTAGACATCTGTTTACCTAGCAACACTTCCATAAGGTGAAGAGAAGTTGGAACACACACACACACACACACACACACACACACACACACACACACACAGATATTCTTCTAATCCAAGTTGGCAGTGATACACATAGGAAACTGTGTCTTCTACTAAATCAAGAGACTCTATCTAGGTGAGTCTCATCTAGTCTGTCCGTCAACAGATTTCCAGGGCCTTGCGAAGGCATCAACTGGAACCTGAAATCATTTCACTGGAGATTAAGGAAGTATGGGAAATTCATTTTTATTCGAAATTACCCAGTTCACACTTTCTGGACAGAACACGACCTTGGTTGAAATATTTCCCAAACTTATTTATTTATTTGTTACATTTATATACCGCCCCATAGCTGAAACTCTCTGGGCAGTTTACAAAAGTTAGAAACAGTAAACATTTAAAAAGTATACCAAATTTAAAAACATAAAAACAACAGTATAAAAACAACAACAACTTATAATACGATTTGCAGACCCCCCCGAAAAAAAGTGTTCAGCCGCATGTGCACATTTGAAAAATGAGCATGAAAAAATGCATACTTTTGAAAAATGTGCAGAAACACACTTTTATCAATGGGAGAAGAATGTGTACATTGCAAAGATGTGCAGAATTGACAGGTACATTTGGGGAAATACCTACAAAAATACTTGTGAACTTCCATGCAGAAGAAGAGAGAGCTTGCAATCTGATAACTAGGGGTGTGTCCGCTCCATTATGGATCCCTGGATCTGAAGTGAAGCAGGCCAATCCGGACCTCCGAAGCCTGTTTCCAGAGTGGATTGGCCCAAAGCAGTTTGGAACGGTCCAAAGCGATTTGGATCATTCTGAAGCTTCGGAGCCAGGTAAGTGGGGAGGGGAGCTTACCTGACTCCCCTGTCCGCCGCTGCCATAGTCCGTGAGGCAACGGCAGCAGAGTCAGGTAACTGGGGAAGGGGGGCTTACCTGGCTCCGCCACCACTGCATTCTGTGCGGCGATGGTGGCAGAGCCAGGTAAGGTGGAGGGGGGCTTACCTGGCTCCGCCGTGGTCTGTACAGTGGCTTCAACTGCAGCCCAGGCCTAAGGCCAGAAACCGGCCTGTTTCTGGCCTTAGGCCTGGGCTGCAGTTGAAGCCACCACACGGAGCGCAGTGGCGACGGAGCCAGGTCAGTGGGGAAGGGGGGCTTACCTGGCTCCGCCATCTGCCGCTGCTGCGGTCTGTGCAGCAGCGGATGGCAGAGCCAGGTAAGGGGGATGGGGGCTTATTCAGCCCCCATTTTGTCCCCCCTTCTCCACTTACCTGCCTTTGCCACCTGCCGTGGAGGCAAGTAAGTGGGCAAGGGTGGGGGCAAAATGGGGGCTGAATATTGATCCGGACCTCCGGATCTCACTCCAGATCCGGTTCCAGAGTGGATCGTGGGAGGTCCAGATTGACCCGAACCAGTTCGGGTAGGGGGTGCACAGCCCTACTGATAACAATGTAAGAACCAAATGAGAGCCATGTTGGATGAGACCAAGGGTCCATCTAGTCCAGCACTCCTTTCACACCATGGCCAACCAGCTGTTGACCAGGAACCCACAAGCAGCACATGGGAGCAACAGCACCTGGCAAGTGGAGTATATAGGCTTACTGCCTCTGATACTGGAGGTAGCCCATAGCCATCAAGACTAGTAGCCATTGGTAATCTTCTCCTCCAAGCATTTATGTACATGAGTCAGAATGAACTTCAAGAAGAAAATCGAACTTAACTTTAGGGAAGTATGAGAAATTCATTTCAGTTCATTTTTTAAAATCAGGATTTACCCAGTTCATACCTTCTGGACAGAACATGGACTTGGACACCAAGGTTTTGCTGATTTGCATATTCCTACTGGAGATCTTAGGGTCTTGATGAGGGGATCTTCTACATCCCAAGCATGTGGTTTATAAGACACAGCCTCTGCCACATTACTTATTACTTTTCTTGACCTTATTACTAATATGGACACATAGATGCTGACTGGGATTTTCTTTGTTTTTACTGCCATTGTATCCCTATCTAATCAACTGATTTTATTTAAGAAAACATTGATATGTCGTTCTTCTTCCTACTCGGATTTCAGAACTGTGTTCAATATTTCTCCTCTTTTCTGTTTTTTTCTGATGGAGACGTTGCACAGATGGGGGTGGGGATGATGGTGAAGAAGGTACTCATGACTAGGATGGGCTTACCATCTATACCAAGAGCCACTTTGATTGCCATGGGTTTGATGCTGACCTCCTGAGAATAGCCAAAGATATGGCCAACTTACAGAATCATGTGGAGGTTCGCATCAGGACCTCTTGAAACCGCTGATTGTGACTACTCAAAGAGGATGGGGGAAGCAGGTGGGTGGGTTAGAACATGGGTCAAGTACCTGAACCATGCAGGCCTGGTTATGCAAGACATCAGAATATGGAAAGGGATTTTAACAAACATACAAAGATGATTTGAAAAAACCCTTTGAAGGACGGGTTGGAAAGAGTTGGAAGGATTTGTGTGCTAAAAAAAATAAAATAAAAATGAAACCAAAACGCAGTTCACAAACAAGAATCGGATTTGGAGGGGAGGTATCTTTGAGCGTCCCTGCCAATTTTGTACCATTTGACCTGTCCTTCCAATTCATCACTGCTGCCTTGTGTTTTTACAAGGGTTTTGCTGCTTTCTGATTGTATAAAGTCTGCTCCGTGTCATTTTGTAGTCCACTGAAATGTGTTTATCGGGAGATTACAGAAAGAACTGCATGGATTTGGTGACCTTGGTAGAAAGTGGAACAAAATCATCACGGCCGACCATCGTGAGGAGGAGATAAATGTAAAACACTGCTACGCTGTATATCCACGTCTAATTATGTTCTAAGTGGAGAGAGACTGTGGTAAAGCGACATTTCCCCACCTCTTTTGCAATAAGGTGTTTTTGAACGAGGCGTTCTACTGGGAAAGCAGATATCTAAAGAAACCAAATTAATGGGCAGACACAGTACATCTGCAGAAGTAAAAGCGGGGGAGGCCCTCTTCAGTTTCTACTGTTAACATTCATTTTCTCTCTTCTTTTGAAGATAATATATTGTCACTCTATTTGGTTATTTTTAAAATTACTAGTAATCTTCCTCTCCTTTTTGGATACTATTTCCCCCTCTGAAACATTACTGTCATTCTTTCAACTGGAAGCTATTTAGATGTTTAGCATTTCTGAACACAAAGTTACTTTGAGATCATATGTGAAGCTAGAGGAGGTATGTGGGAGGGGGGCGCTCCCCAGACTAGGAGTGTCAGAGAAATCCACAATGGAATCAAATGAGTTCAGATTTTTATGAAGCCAGCTTGCAGATTCTGGAGCAGAACGGCTTTTTCCTAGTCTGATGGATTACGAGGAGTTGAAAACTATTGTTCTAAGGTTCGAATTGTGTGCAAATTCCCCCCCATAGGGGAGATTGTCGCATTTTTGCAAGTGCAAATTTGAGCAAGTGGGGACAGTGGAATGACAGACTTCTGATAATCTATGAAAAGCAGACACAGTCTGAACATCCCCACTCCAAACACGTAGCTTACCTCTCCAGCATTTTTCCATTGCTGGATCCCCGTGGTTTCTTGAAGGGAAGACAATTTTCACTTACAAATATTAATGCATTGATAAATTGGAAAGCCAAATAAGGGTGCAATGTATTTGTTCAGAATCATAGAATTGACGCTGGGATACAACCCCCTTACTCAATATTGATGTAAGCATCCTTGTGAGGGCTTCTGCCCTGAAAGGCGGCCAAATAATGTTTAAAATAAATAAATAAATGCAGGGTGCATGCTGAGAGTTGTAGACCTTTTCTCTGACTAAACAAGCATAGGATTACACCTTGAAGTTTACAAATGCTAGTATTACTATTTTTCCCCCATCTTTTTTTTTTTTTGCTTTTGGCCCCACTGAAACATGACCCCCAAGAGGGTCTCCATAATGGATTTCCACCCTTGGGCTGAAAAAAGAGTTTTGGTACCCTTTCTCTGGAGCAACAGAGAACAAGAACTGCTAGTAACTTAATTCCATCCAAATCAATAGGTGGGCCAACTCCAGGTTTGAGGGGAGTAGTAGTTGAGTGCTCCCATAGGCCCTCTGCTCCATCAGTGACCTCTGACAGACTTACCTGGGCAGTGGCAATAACACTCCAAGCCTTCTGGGCGTGTGTATGTGTGTGAGGGTCCGGCTGCCATATAAATGACCTGGAACAATGCTTAAATGGGGGCATTGTGTGGAAAATAAAATGGTATAAGGGAAAGTAATATGGATTTTGGAGCATCAGAAGCAGCCTATTGATTCTGGGTGTGGTGACCAACCCTGCCAATAGGAATTACTTTGGAGAAAATAGGTTTAGGGTGGGAGAATTATACTGTTATTTCTCTCTCAGAAATCTAATGAATCGAAATTCATCCTCACAGAAAATGCACATTTCCCTTTGTGTGAAGCCCTGAACCTTTCCAAAAGGTGGCAACCAACTGTGCTTACGTCAGATTACAGTGCTTATACCAGTTGTAGAGTTTGGCCAAGTCCACCACAGCTTGCTGCTTTCAGATAAAATAGCAAAATGTGGTTTATCACAAATTGCAAATGAAAGCTTCTGATTTCCTCCTTCCACATGCGAACAGAGAGGGGACCAACAAGACAGAGAGTTGCTGAGCGTCACACAAAGAAGGACAAACCATAATTTGTCATTATGATTTGGATGAACTTACGAATGCATCAAGATATGGAAAGAGCAAGGGATATGTAATCAGGCTGAGTGATTAAAAACCCGGAAAAAAACAATCACATATAATTTTATTGAACATCACCGTTTCTTGTTAAATTAGCAGCTTCCAAAAGGATATGATCATTGATCATGGCATTTTTCAGTTGCACTTCAAATTATCATGCAAATGAGAAAGTCCATTAAATCTTTAGATATTAATATCTGGCTAAATAGATGCGGATGATAATTAAGCCTGGGTGAAAAATATGCTACTGTTTGAACTAGACCTTTAACTTTCATTTCAAATATTATAAATTTAGTCTGTTGTTTTGTGTGTGTGTGTGTGTTTTTAAAAAAAACACCCCTAATTTTGGCAAAATTAAAATGCATGCATGCTTAATTTACAGAAGGGTAAATGCTAATCTCAGTTTCGATGCCAACTTCCTTATGGCGGCCTTTCATTAATAGCTATCAATTTGACTAATAGACTAAACAGACACTTTGCAAATGGATTCTGGCTATGGCACATATGCCTCCATAGTTATGACTCCAGTTATGGATGGAAAGGAAATAAATTAATTACGGGACCTTATGGGTAGATTTGTCACATGCTTCAGTATGAACAATTACGAACTGTGTGTCAAAGGATCAAACCGATACAGGACAGCCTGCCCCAAAGTAGTGCAGATTTACACCTCATGTCATATCTACAGATCAACACCTATCATGGTGAAAGATCAACACCTATCATGGTGATGCTGTATTCCTCTTGCACATTTATAACTCATAGCACACACAATGACATTTGTTCTGGTATTCTGTATAATACGGAATAAAAAGCAGGAAATAGCACTGGAAAAGCAGAACACAGAATACGTAATGTGCCCCAACGGTTATTAGTTTCCTTCAGGGTCGTTCTAGCTGTAGTGTCCTCCAGATGTTTTGGACTACAATGCACTGACACCAGCCAGTATGGCCAATGGTCAGGAATGATTGGGTGGTTGGAAAAGGGTGATAAAATGGGAAGATATTTGTAGCATTATTCCATGTCCTGAACTCTGAGATGACCGAGAAGAGATCCTGGCTTTCCTCTGCATGATAACCTTTCAAGTATTGGAAGAGTGCTATCATTTCTCCCTTCAGTCTTCTCTTCTCCAGGCTAAACATGCCCAGTTCTTTCAGTCTCTCCTCATAGGGCTTTGTTTCCAGCTCAGAGAAAGCCAGTTTAAATGTACCTTTCAGGAAAATAAAATGAGCTATGCTGGATCAGACCAAGGGCCTATCTAGTACAGCACTCTGTTCACACAATGGCCAACCAGTTGCACACTGGGAACCTGGATGCAGGACACGGGTGCACGGAAGCAGCACTCTCCCACCCATGTTCCGCAACAACTGGAGTAACAACTCAGCAAATTGTTGGAGAGGGTGTCAAAAAAAAAGAAAAAAGAAAAAGAACGTATTTACATATGTGGTGGGAATGTGAATTTGTTCAAAAATTGTGGAAAATGGTGTTTAATGAAATAAAAGAAATTGTAGGAATGGAGATTGAAGAGACACCTATAGTGGCATTGTTATCATTATATGGAGAATTAAATTGTAATAAAGAAACAAAAGAATTGATAATGAATTTGCTGACGGCAGCAAGGTTAATGATATCTAGGAACTGGAAGGTTCAAGGGGATTACCATATAGAAGATTGGTATAAAGAGACATGGGACATTGCTATTAATGATAAATTAACATGTAATATAAAAGTGAGAAGAGGAATAACAAAAACAAATGATTTCGAGGGAATATGGAAACAGTTCCTAGAATTTGTTTTATCTAAGGGGAGGGGGACACCACCTCCAGAAGAAACAATGAGATTCTGGAAACAGGAATAGATCCCGGGGTGGGGGGTGCACTTTTATGTTAAGTATGGTTATGTTAACAGATTAAACTAGAAAATATGCTATTAAGGTTATTCAACATTTATGTATTATATTGTTTCTTTTTATTGTATTGATGTATGTTTAAGTATTGGGAAAAAAACTATTATAAAACAACAACAACAACAACTGGAGTATATAGGCTTACTGCCTCTGATACTGGAGATTTCACATAGCCATCAGGACTCATAACCATTGATAGCCTTCTCCTCCAAGAATTGATCCAACCCCCAAACTTGTGGCCATCACTACATCTTGTGGTAGCAAACCCCATTAGTTTAACTATGCTGTATGAAGAAGTCCTTCATTTCATATGACCTGAATCTCCCACCAATCAGCTTCGTGGGATGACCCCAGGTTCTAGTATTTTAAGAGAGGGTAAAAAAAGTCTCCTTATCGACATTCTATATACCATGCATAATTCTGTACACCTCTACCATGTCTCCCCTTACCCTCTTTTTTCCAAGCAAAACAATCCCAGCTGTTGTAACCATCCCTCGTAAGGGAAAAGCATGGGAGAAGGCCAAAACTGAGCCTCAGGTCTGAGCTAAACCTACCTTTTAATCCAGGATGGAGGAGGGAAGATCCCGCAATGTGATTATCGTGAGATCCCTCATCCATTTACACGTGAGGCATGACATCATCAGGAAGAGAGGTGTCACAGCCGCCATTTTTTTTAAAGGAAAAGCAGCGCATGAAGGTAAGGTTGTTTTTTTTAAAAAAATAGTTTCCCTTCTCCCCCAACCCTGATGGGTGCAGCTCCCGGCTCCACGTGAGTAATCGCGCGGAGCCGGGTCAAACCGCAGCAATGGGCCACACGTTCCATGGTCTCAGGCTCAGCCCAGGACTGTGGAAAAAGCGGGCCCAAAGGGGAGGGTTCTATCCTGGGGCAAGAGAGGGATAATCCCTCCCTGATCCCGGGATCCCCTGTGCGTCATGTGGACGCACAGGGATGATCCCAGGGTTCGCCCCGGGATAAAGCCTGGTCTAGCTAAGGCCTCAGTGTTTGAATCTCTGTCTTATGCAGGTATCAGGGAAGCCAGATAGATAACTTGCTGAAAGCACTCTTTTAATATAGGGTGACCAACTGTCAGGATTTCCCCGGATTTGTCCTGGTTTTTGTTCTTTCCATGGTGTCAGGGGGGATTTCCTATAATTTCCAATAATGTCCTGGAATGACACACCTTCCCCTTTAAGGCTGCCATTAGCATGGCAGGAGGGAGTGACATGCTTTCTTGAGGCACATCATTCCCCCACCCCGAGCTCCAATTGAGGTCTTAAAGGGGAAAGTGGGTCATTCGTGGACATTATAGAAAAGGCCCCAATTGGAGTGGATGGTGGTGGTGCAGAATGAAATCCTTTCCCCTCCTCCACTCCAATTGGGTTCTTTAAGGTGGCGGGGGAATAACGTACTTTCTGCAGGACTCAGAAATCTGCTTCCCCCCCCCACACACACACTAGGTGTCCTCTTTTTTGGTTTCCGAAATATGGTCACCCTATTTAATATTACTTCTGTCTTCACGCATAGGCTGACAGTCCTCTTTCAGTTCTCCTTGATGGGATAAAGGGAGGGCAAAGAATGTGTTAACACAAAGAATCTGAGGAATTCAGAAAAAACTGCTCAAGGCTAGCAGATGCCCTCAGGCCCAGTCCGATCCACAGGGAAGTATTCCGCTCTATGCCTCATTGAGATGGATGTGAGGTGAGAAATGAGAGAGTCAAGGCCATTCCCAAACTCCACATTCAGAAGAAAGTGCAATCCTGCAGTAATGCACAGCTCGGAGTTTTTCTGAGCCAGCTGCATCCCTGGTGTAACTTAATTGACTTTCATTGGGATGATCTTGGCCTCCAATCATTCAGAGTTGAAAAATGCGCCAGAAGAACCCAGATGACTTAAGCTACCTGAAGCAACTCCCAGGAGGAAAAAAGAAATAAAATAAAAGCCAGAACTACTTTCAGCCAAAATTATGTTGTCAGTCGATAATGTAGGTCAGTAAGGGAGGAAGAAAAGTTGAAAAATATCTTGGGAGAAAAGAAAACAAAGGCAAAAATAGAAATAAAAAAATGAAGAAGTATCAGTCTTGTAAAATTCCCACTCTCTGCACATTCAGAGGTCGGAGACAGGAAACCAAACTATCCTATTCCTCCATCTACCTGAGATGCTGTCGGGTGGCATAAGATTCCTCATGTATTATACTATGGCTTTTATTTTCTGATACTTTTGTACACCTAAGGTGACCATATGAAAAGGAGGACAGGGCTCCTGTATCTTTAACAGTTGCATAGAAAAGGGAATTTCAGCAGGTGTTATTTGTATATATGGAGAACTTGGTGAAATCCCCTCTTCATCACAACAGTTAAAGTGCAGGAGCTATACTAGAGTGACCAGGTTTAAAAGAAGGCAGGGCTCCTGCAGCTTTAACTGTGCTGATGAAGAGGGAATTTCACCAGGTTCTCCATATATACAAATGACACCTGCAGAAATTCTCTTTTCAATACAACTGTTAAAGATACAGGAGCCCTGTCCTCCTTTTCATATGGTCACCCTAGTACACCACTTTGGTTGGCAGTATAGAAATAGAATCAATCAATATCAAAAGAAAACACAATTGCAATAAAAATGTGGTGCTTCAGTTTGAGGAATTAAATGGAAAGGAGGAGGAGCTGAGCTTGGGAGTGGTTGGGGCATGGCCCTTCACAGGAACAGGCAGAAGCTAGCTGAAGGCCCATGCAGCTGATAACAATCTCCTATCACCACACTCCCCATAAAAGACTTCCCTGAATTCAGAAGCGATGCTGGAAGCGACTATTGTTTTGGTGCCTTGTCTTCGTCACTTGCATACCGGCTCCTTGATCTTGCCTGGACTTATCCTGACCTTGGACCGGACCCTGACTATGGTTTGACGCCTTCTTGATTCCTGTATTGTTGACCCAGCTTTGGACAGGTACTTCGGCTTTTGACCACAGACTGTTTGTTGACTTTCCCCTCCTGCTTATCGAGTGTAACACTGGTGATTTACGACAAAAAGCAGAGATGCTTAATGAATCCATGCGCGGGGAGTGGTGCTGCACTGGATAACCACGTGTCGGATGTCAGAGCGGCCCACTTGCCACCCTCCATACTGAAACACATGAAATAAGCCCTTCTGCGTGCACAGTTGTGTGTCTATTGGTGCTTCCATGTGATCGGGAACTCACAAGATGTCTTGCAAGAAAATATATCTTCACTTAACCATCTTCCAGTCAATGAACCCCTTATGAGTTACCCCAGAATTTCCAGGACATGGCTTGCAAATCACTGCTACATTTTAGTGGGAATTTGATGTGGGTGTTTTCATTTTTGGGGGGGGTGTTAAGGAAGGGATGGAGAATGTCTGGCCATCCAGATGTTGTTGGACTGCAGCTCTAGCCAACTTAGCCAGTGATGAGGAAAGATGTGAATTGCAGACTCAACAACATCTGGAGGAAGAGATGTTCCCCGTCCCTGCTTCCAACTGGTTTCCCAGTGAGAACAGCAAAGAAAATGTAACGAAGCTGTAAAATGTGTGAAAATTCTAGGACATATTTCATAGCAGCTGTAATTGCAACCTAAAAGGTTATGCCTCTGTTTCTTTAGTTAATGAGACTAATTTTCATTTAAAGCGTATTTTTAGTCTTTCATTCTTCTCTTAACCCTCCCACTCTTACTGAAGAGAGTGGCCACACCTGGAGGCAAATTCAATTAATGGTCGACACTGCATAGATTTACTGGCATAATTTACTTTTCTTTTTGTTAATTAATTCATTGACTAACACCGGACGAAGTCCACACTAATCAGCAGAGTGTTAAGTATTAGCTGCTTGTAACAGCCACCGTTTCTAAAGGCAATGGGGACTTACTCATGCATACACTGAGTCCTGGTTCCAAAGAACCTCACCACTGCTTTTGTGCACCCAAAGGAGTTTGGGACTTCTGTTTCTGGAACCATGGGTCTAAGAGCAATTCATCAAACACCATTTTGAAATTGAGGGGAGTGTCAAAAACCTAGCTTTTGTAATGCGATGGAGGTATCTCATTTTCAAATGAAGAGCAAAACTCCCACTGGGCAACTGAGGTTCCTAAACAGAGCTCTTTCTTTGCATCCCTGCTAGAACCAGCCTTGACACTAAGTTATGGCTATGGAAGAAGTCTGGATGGACTGAGCAGAAGATGAAATTGCTAGACCCAGGCTTGACACTAAATTATGACTATGGAAGAAGAAGTCTGGATGGACTGAGCAGAAGATGAAATTGCTAGACCCAGGCTTGACAATAAATTATGACTATGGAAGAAGAAGTTTGGATGGACTGGGCAGAAAATGAAATTGCTAGACCCAGGCTTGACACTAAGGGCCGATATACACCAAGCAGAATATAACACTTTAAAAATGGTATGAAAATGGTATTTGTAATGTGTCCTGGGCCTGAACAGTTGTCATAACCATTATAAACCATTATAAGCAGTAGTGTAGATCCTGCCTAAGTTATGACTATGGAAGAACTATGATCTCCCTGACGAGGCTCGCCTGGCACCAACATTGTTATCTTTTCGGCGCCAGGTCAAGACTTTTCTCTTCTCCCAGGCATTTAACAGCATTTAGAAGCATATGCTGAGTTTTTAACTGACCCGAGAATGAATGAATGAATGAATGAATTAATTAATTAATTAATTACATTTTTATACCACCCAATAGCCGAAGCTCTCTGGGCGGTTCAGTTGTTTTAAATGGATATTGTGTTTTTTTATAGTTTTGGTGCTTTTAAATTTTGCATATCTGTTTTTAATGTTCATTGTTTTAACGTCTGTAAACTGCCCAGAGAGCTTCGGCTATGGGGCAGTATATAAATGTAATAAATAAATAAGAAGGAGCCTGGATGGACTGGGCAGAAGATGAAATTGATCTAGATGCCAGTTGTCCCAGACAGCTCTTGATTTTTGTTATTAAGCCCTACTTCAAAGTGATAGTGAACACTCCCTACCTGTGTTTAGGGAAGTAGGGATGGATGGACGACCCCACACTCTCACCCTGCATGCTGCTTGATGCCCCCCCTGCCATTCACCCACCCCGTTTGGTCCCTGAATGATTTGTGGGCAGACTGTAGGTTCCTGGTGAGAGGCACCCAGCCACCCAGCCCCTCAGCAAGCCAACCTTTAGTGTAAAAATGGTGGCCTGTTGTTTTAAATAAAATACCCTTATGCAAATGGTGTCCATACAGTGGCCATTTGTGCAAGATTACAGGCATGAATGGACTATTGATTAACCTTGAACTTTGAGATTTCTTTTTTTTTCTTTTTAAGTTTGCATGAGAAGTTATCCAAGTACATGCATTTTGTATGCAATGTTGCCCAACATACACATTTCCTCGCCAGCAATTTTCTTCATATAATACACGCTTGAGTGTAGGTGTATCTAGGAATATCTAATTTTTGTACATGTTCTCCTAATACACACATCTTCGTACACTTTTTAAATTTATTGAGTTGCATTGCAAAACTTGGTGAAATGTGAGTTTTGAAGGTTAACTGAGTTCTGGTTCATGCATTGATTTGAAAGTTCACTTTAAAATATAAACCATACGGATTTCTTTCCCAGGCGTAGCTCCATCACCAAGGTAAATGGGATGAAAGGTCTTCCACTAACTCCAAAGGACGTTTACATCAAGTTTGGGTATAGTTCATTGTGCAATAGGATCTTGGCAACCTCCCCCACGATGCCACTACTCTAACCCTCTGCTTAAGCTGTCATCCGATTTTATTAGCTGACACAATGTTTTAATGGTTGATGCTGCTGCTGTGATTCCTCCTTGCTCTCACCTCTAGCCCCTCAACCTGAAATTGTGGAATGAATAATTATTAACTGGAGCAAAATTGCAATTACTCTCTTCAGAATGAATCACCATCAAGTAGATAACACTAAAACAAAAGGAGAGTAACAAAAAGCAAAAAGAGAGCAAGGTGTTTCAACCTTTGTAGCTTTTTCGCTTCTTTTTATTTTATTAAAACTATTCTCCTTCAAGGCCATTTTTTATTATCTCAGTATAGTTTTGTTAATGGCTTTCAGTCTCATAATGCTATCATTATTCTTGATAAATCAGAAATGAGTTGTGCATTTCTTAGTAGGTCTTCGGTTTGCTTGTAGATGCAAACTTTAAACACCGCTATTCAAATCCTTCTTATTCACGGGACTCATTGTGACCATTCTAAACTTTAGCTAAAGTCTGTTTTAGGCCAGAAAATCAGGTATAATAGGCCAGAAGTCTGTTTTAGGCCAAAAAGTCATGGGTACACCCCCATCTGTAATAGGGGAATGAATGATATACCCCACAGAACTTTACAATACAATATTTTATCTCAAATAAATATCTTCACAGAAAGAGCTTTGGGAGGTGGTGGGGTGTCATTTCCTGAATGTATTTAGCATTTGTCAGGGATACATTATTTGCAAGTTTCCTGCACTGGGGTTTGACTAGATGACCTCTAGGACCCCTTTCAACTCTATGATTCTCTTCTTCTAAAGTCATCAAAGCAATTATGGAGGGATGGAAACCCATGGCAGAACACTTGCATGGGATGCTTAAGGTTCCAGGTAGATCTAGGCAAGTGTCCTGATGAAATCCCAGAGAGACTCTACTAGTCAGTGTTGACAAAGCTGGGCAAGATGGACCAATGGTCTGACTCAGGACACAGCAGCTTCCAATATTCCTAAATATGCTGTAATCAAAGCCCCCAATTGAAGGCCATTTGACAGGTGCTAAAGGGAGACATTGAGTGTGCATGGGAAAGAGAGAATGACGAACAACAGAGTCATACAATATACTTTAAGCTAAACATTTTAGCTTCTAAACTTGCATACATAGTGGACCCCCCTCTCCCCCCCTCACTTGTGCATCTCTAGGTGTCATGTCTAGCTCTGCTCCCTCTGGGTTGGAAGAAGGTGTTACAGGTGATCAATCAGAATCAGACTCTGAAGTAGAGGAGTCGGCACCAGAAACAGGCCAGCCTGTAGCAGTGGGGGAGAAAGCTCTCATGGGTTCTTTGCTAGCTGGGAGTGAGCCCTCTCCAGAGCTTATCTCTTCAAGAGCAAACAATACACAGTCAGTGGGAAGCCAATATTCTTCCAAGGAGGAGAGCATGGAGAGGCTAGCTAATCTTAGAGTATGCCACAGACTAAAATGGGCAGAGTTAAAGGAAGGTGAGAGAAAGTCAGCCTGGCTGGTGTCCAGTCAGAAGCTGCCTCAGAACTAGTCTCTCTGAAGTTACCACGTCTTGGGAAAGGGCTTTCCATTCTTCTTGAAAGAACAATTGTCTCGCTTAGTTTGCATAATTTGGCCTAGGAGAAAGTTCCTAGAGACTAGACTCTCTTCTGTTGGGAAGAGATGTTTATTGCTTGAATAAAGCTTTGTGGATTACTTAGCAGGCCTCGTTACTGTCTCCCAAGATGGCAGGAGGGTTTGAGAAACACGACAGTAGGAATATTGTGATATGAAAACTCTGCAAAGCTGTGAGATAAGCACAGCTCCATACTGATATTGTAATCTACATTTTTTTTTTGTATCTCTCATCCATTTTTCTGCCCCACACAGATGTGTTCTTCGCAACAATGGGAGAACTCCAGGGTTTCTTTCTCCCACCCTAACCACCCCCTTTTTAAAAAAATAAAAATGAAATTGCTATTATAGAATTCATCCTTCAAGGAAAGAAAGTGATACTAAATTTAGAGGCTCTGTTATTGGAAAAGTCATTATGGCACTGTCAAAATCAGATGCTCTCAAAGGGAAAGTGTTCACTGGTTTCCTGACAAAAGATGATGATTTCTATCAAGTTTCATCTTGCCGCTTTTGATTCAAATGAAGGTAAGCTCCAAGTGAAAACAGGTGACAGGCAAATAAATACAGACTTCTGTGAAACAATATCAATCAGCCCAAGAATGTTGGGGAAGATGAGACCAAATCTGGCATTCATTCATTTATTTCCCAATTTCCATAGTGTCTCCCCACCCCTCTTCAACTGAATAATCTATAAGGATTATGTCAGTATTTGCTTTCTCTTACCACCAACCAAGTTCCGTCCAGCACCCATATCACACGCAATTTAATATGTAAGAGGCAATGGAACATCCTTAAGGGAAAGTCAGAGTCTCAGCAAAGTTTTAAAAGCCTGTTCTTTGATATTCTCGTGGCCTAATTGAAATTAGAGATAGAGGAGAAATTAGTTTGGACCAATTTTTTTATACAAACTGATCCAATTTGAACCTGCTGAACCTCCACACGGAAATGTGCACGTTTCAGAATTTTGTGAAGCAATTTGCATTTAAAATATTGGATATATTAAGGAAACGTGAACACAAAAAGAATATATTAGGGGAAAGTATGCACAAAAATGAAATATATTAAGGAAAACTGGCTTGCAAAAAACAAAAAGTGCACACATCCTGTTTTTGTGTGTGATTTTGGTCACATTTGCAAAGTGAGGCAGAAATAGTTATATATAAAGCCAATTTTCCGGGCAAAGTATAAAGTGTTGGTTATCACCTTTAAAGCCCTACGTGGTTTGGGTCCAGGCTACCTGCGAGATCGCCTTCTCCTGTGCAATCCTCCCCACACATTCAGGTCCTCTGGGAAGAGTTTACTCCAGTCAACAAAAACAAGGCTGACAACAATTACCCAGAGGACCTTTTCCTCTGCCGCTCCCAGATTATGGAATGACCTGCCGGGAGAGATTCATCAACTTAACCGTCTTCCAGATTTTAAGAAAGCTATAAAGACTGGTCTCTTCTGGCTGGCCTATCCAGTTGAATTTTAAGATGCTTTAATAATGTGCTGCTTTTAATGATGTATTAGTTTTGAATGTTTTAATTATATGTATTTTATGGTGTTTGCATTTGTGTTGTACCCCGTCTCGATCCAGAGGGAGAGGTGGGTAACAAATTATTATTATTATTATTATTATTATTATTATTATTATTATTATTATTATTATTCTGAGAAAGTGAGTGAAACTGACATTGACAGGTTCTCCCATCCCTAATTTGAAATGCAGGTAGACCTATACAAAACCACAGGTGATTTTGGAAAGTATTTATTGTGTGTCATGGTGGAACATCAATTAAATAACAAAATATACCTTCCCTAGTCTACCTGCAGAGACCTTTGATTGAAGGAAAAGAGTTTTGGACTTTTCTGTATCTCTTGGCTCGTGGGGAAACACGCCCCCTGGGACCCCAAAGAATGTCCTTCTAGGTCTTCCAGCTCTCTCTACCTGGTCACTGCTTTCCTTCCTCCTTCTTGGAGGAATCTCGTGGTACACCCTGGCAACTGGATCCGAACTTTGCAATGCACCAAGCCAAACAAGCAGCAGGGAAATGCATCCTTGCTATATTCAACCCTCCAGGTTCCCCAGATGACAATGCCACCATTTTCTGGCCCCACCCCATCTTCCCCAGCTCCCAATCATAATTGGTTTTATGGCTTTTGTGCTGTTTGTCCCCCCCCCCATTTTAAATGTTGCAATGCCTCTCCTAGGACACAGCTACTATCAGTAAGAGCTAGAGACAGCCATATGTTACTTCTGCCACCAATGGCACAGACCCATGTATAACAGTCATGTGTGTGGAACTAGAGAGTTGCTAATTGACACTTACATCCTGAAGGAGCACCTCTCTATCTCCATATATGCCATCCCTGTTTTAAATTCAAGATCAGGTCAATCAACACTTGATTGTTTTGTATTGTAATAATAATAATGACAAAATGTTGTAGAAAAGGAAGAGGAAAAGAGAGAGAAATATACACCACTGATTATGGAAGTTAAAGAACTACGGCAACAGGGAAAGGTCACAATTATTTCGTTAGTCACAACATTCCCCGGCATTACATCAAAAAACTATATGGAAAACCTTCAGAAACTGGGCCTACCAAAATGCATCCACACCACATCCAGACAGCACTCATACTTAAAACATGTTCAATTGTCAGGAAATCCCTGAATCAGTAAAAGACAGCATGACTTGGCAAAGCCCATCATGTCCATCTAGAAAAACCGACATGAGCGAGAAAAGAGAGATAATAATAACATTTACCTCTTTCTTGGTGAATTCTGGTGCGTGATCATTTTTGTCATCAACCACGATAGTTGCAGTAGCAGTGCCCGTTAACCCAACATCCATGCCGCCCATGTCCTTTGCTTCTATTATTAGCTCATACTTTGGATTTTCCATTGTCTGTAGAAGTGGGAAAGGAAGAAAAGTTACCCAGTGAACAATAAATTCAATTAGCTTTCGAAATATCTATTACTACACTAGAGGCACCATTAGATACAACTGATCAATGTAATTTGTTTCCAGCAAGGTGCAGTAATGCTAACCATGGATCTTTCTAGAAAATGGCAGGCAACATGGTCATTACCAAAGCAGGCAGGCCTTCACTACATCAGTATTGGCTATTTAGCCTGGCTCTAGATGGAAACGTTCTATACTTTAACACTGGCAGTAGTACAGACATAATGTTGTAGGGATGTGTGAGAACTTGGTTTCTGTTCATTTTGGCCAGTTTGTAACTCCTGGAAATAAATGCAGACCCAAAAGGAATCTGCCATCGAAGTTTATGCAATTCGGAGATTGTGATGTGATCGAGGAACTAGGAAAGTTGTAGATCAAAACACCAAGAAGGTCACAACATTTGCTCACCCCTGGGTTACAACAACATGCAAGTGGAGCCATGCTGAGTAGCTCTGACCCCAGCACATATACTGTATAGCTCAGGGATATGCATGGACATCTGGAGAGATGTGGGGTAAGCATGCACAGTTGTACTAGGGACGTCAGAGGGATATTTTTGGAGGAGGAGCTTGATGAACTTCCCTTAGTTGACTCCTCCCAGACTTTGGTCCACTTTTCCAGGAATGGACACAACTCAATCCGCATCGATTCAGGCCCGTTCATGATTTTCTGTATTTTTCTTATTTATTTACATAAATAGAGATTTGTACACATTTTGGCCAGAATGTGTGCAAGTTATGCAAATTTCCAGTCACAGTTTGCACAAATTGCAGGTGCAGCCTGCGCGGATCTCTATGTGCCCAAATAGAAACAAAAAATATGCAAAAAGTTCTTGGAGTTCAGGAAATCTTGTGCCTCAGCCTACAAATGTGAGCCACCTTGGATACACCAGGGAATTCCATCAAGCTAAAACCAGAACGTATTTCCCAGTGGCTGACTTCCCTACACAGTGGCTTCCATGTGACCAAGGCCATAGCTAGACCTAAGGTTTATCCCTGGATCGTCCAGGGGTCAAACCTGTTTCCAGCCTGTGACACACAGGGGATCCAGTGCTCAGGCAGGGGCGAACCCTGGATGATCCCAGGATAAACCTCAGGTCTAGCTGTGGCCCAAGAATCCATGCACAATCCATGTGTAAGCCACAGGACAGAGCTACTCAGCACATGCAGTATTAGGGGTGGAGTTACTCAGGGCAGCCTCACTTCTCACTTGCATCTTCCTATAACCCCTTTTGGAAAGACTGAACGGGGCACACACACACAGAGTATTATTTTAATGGCACATACAGTTCCCGACAGAATTTGTCAACTTGTGCAGGGCTGCTCATCTCTTTTTCGCCCAAACAACAGCTATAGTTTTTGCCATTCACTTGTTTATTTATTTATTTATTTCAGTGGGTGCAAATTTTGGTAGATAGGATAACGGAACCATTCACTTTAGTATTCCAAGAAATAACGATCCGTCATAACTCTTTGCCTATTTGCTGACAGGGAGGTTTTTCTGCATCAATAAGGCATGAGGGTACCAGTAATCTTCGTTGGTGATGTTCTCCTGCCTGCTCTTCACAAGCAACAGAGAGGGATTTGAATGAGAGGAGAACTCCATGATGGCAATGGGAAAGAAAGAGACAGGCACAGAGGGAATGCGGAGATGAAAAAGTCCCACGTGATACTGGGGAGGATAACCGAGTACGATGTGTTTTCAAGGGAGGCTGGTGACAATTTCTGAGTACTGATGAGCTCCTGCAGAGTTCTCACTGAAAAAAGATAATCAAAAGGCAAGCCAGCAATGATGAGGGTCCTCAAAGGTGAGTGTCTATCAAATTTTAGGACCCAATTATGCCTCTTTTCTTCACCCCAAACATCTATACATTTTTCACGTAGCCAAAAGTGAGGAACTGGTCAGGAGGAAATGTTGAATCGTCGAATGAATGTGTTTTGGAAAATGTACAGCTAGCAGCCTGATTATAAAAGATTTGTAGCCAATTGGTCCAATACTTTTATGCCTAGTCCGGAAACTTCAACTAGTTCAAAATATAGCAGCCAGGCTGGTTACCGGTACACCTAGGGGTGACCACATTACACCAGTTTTAAAATCTCTGCACTGGCTGCCAATTAGTTTCCGGG
Source organism: Elgaria multicarinata webbii (assembly GCF_023053635.1). Taxonomy (NCBI): domain Eukaryota; kingdom Metazoa; phylum Chordata; class Lepidosauria; order Squamata; family Anguidae; genus Elgaria; species Elgaria multicarinata. The sequence continues at coordinate 6,134,340 of NC_086184.1, forward strand.
CAAAGTATAAAGTGTTGGTTATCACCTTTAAAGCCCTACATGGTTTGGGTCCAGGCTACCTGCGGGATTGCCTTTTCTTCTGCCGCTCCCAGTTTGTGGAATGGCTTGCTGGGAGAGATTCATCAACTTAATAGTCTTCCGGAATTTAAGAAAGCCATGAAGACTGATCTCTTCTGGCAGGCCTACTCACTTGATTTTTAAATTTGCCTTTTAATGATGTGCTGCTTTTAGTGATGTATTGGTTTTAAATGTTTTAATTAGTTGTATAATGTTGCATGTGTGTTGTGCCTCACCTCGATCCAAAGGGAGAGACGGGTAACAAATAAAATTATCATCATCATCATCATCATCATCCCTTGCAACCCCAAGCAGGTTTACAATGCAAACCTATTCATGTTTATTCAGAAGTAATTCTGTGTTCAGTGGGCCTTACTCTCTAGGGCTGAAGACTTTGGATTGTACTGTTACATGCGCACCACTTCCCTGATAAGGAAAATAAGGAAGATAAGCACAAGAACCCTGACCCTGACCCATGACAATGTCTCCAAAGTGTTCTTCTCTTTTGAATTTCTTTTTGAAAGCAATTTATTTTCTATCAAATTGACTGAGAATGCTAGTAATCCTTTCTGGATTCTGATGCCTAACTTGATTTCATGGTTTGACCCCTTTCCCCCTGTATACTTGCATGCCTTGTGGTTGTATTTGATGGACACCTATATGTTCAGCTCTCACAGCATGGGCAATATTGTCCGTATTATATTGGACAATAACCAAGCCAATATTTTCCTAAAGTTATATTTATCAAAATTGGTTTTGTTTCCCTTAGAATTCCTAAAATAATTTTGCCTAAATAAGAGCCTCCAAACTTAGAATCATAGAATAGCAGAGTTGGAAGGGGCCTACAAGGCCATCGAGTCCAACCCCCTGCTCAATGCTCTTCTTCTTCTTCTTCTTCTTCTTCTTCTTCTTCTTCTTCTTCTTCTTCTTCTTCTTCTTCTTCTTCTTCTTCTTCTTCTTTGAATCATAGAACAGTAGAGTTCAAAGGGGCCTATAAGCCCATCAAGTCCAACACTTTGCTCAATGCAGGAATCCACCCTAAAGCATCCCTGACAGATGGCTGTTCAGCTGCCTCTTGAAGGCCTCTAGGGTGGGAGAGCCCACAACCTCCCTAGGCCATTGGTTCTATTGTCGAACTGCTCTAACAGTCAGGAAGTTTTTCCTGATGTCCAACCAGAATCTGTCTTCCTGTACCTTGAGCCCATTATTCTGCACTCTGGGATGATCGAGAAAAGATCCTGGCCCTCCTCCGTGTGACAACCTTTCAACTATTTGAAGATTGTTATCATGTCTCCCCTCAATCTTCTCTTCTCCAGACTAAACATGCCCAGTGCTTTCAGTCTCTCCTCATAGGACTTTCTCTAGATCATTCTCGTTTCCCTCCTCTGAACCCCCTCCAGCTTGTCTGCATCCTTCTTGAAGTGTGGTGCCGAGAACTGAATGCAGTACTCAAGATGCTGAATAGAGGGGAATCAGTACCTCACATGATTTGGAAGCTATACTTCTATTAATGCAGCCCAAAATAGCATTTGCTTTTTTTGCAGCTATTTGCATCAGAATTTGCGTCATGCCTGAAGAGTATGAAAATCACAGCCAGCACTATCACTCCTTAACCTGCCTTGGTATTAACCTGCCATTTACACAACTTTGGAATTACACAATTTCCAGAGCCACCATTGTTGAGGACAATGGAAGCTCCGGATTAGGGTGAATGGCTGTCGGCCAGTTGCCGAGCTGGGCCCAGGGGTCAGGGAGACCACTGGCTTCCTGGATCAAGTCAGGTGAATGCAACATCCCTAATTTTGAATCATCATCATCATCATCATCATCATCATCATCATCATCATCATCATCCATGTATTGTGAATTGGGGATGTGTGAGAAAGGTGCTGGGTTTGCCTTTTAATGAAACCTTACCAAATTTGGACTACTTGAACCAATGCAGGGATATGGAGACATTTGTACTTTCCTGAATTTTATGTTGCAATTTGCAAATCAGAAAATATGCACAAAACAGGGTACAAAGTGTCCACCAAAAGATATATCTCAGGGCAAAGTGCACAGAACTATTGGGGGAAATTGCTTGCAAAAATGTGGATGTTAAAACATGTATATTTAGAAAAGTGAATAAAAATGTGTACAGAAATATGTGAAGCTTCATGAAGACTTTTTTAAAAAAAGATTCACAAATTGATGTGGCAACAGGAGAAAATAAAGTTAATGTAGGAAAAATGAGAAACTGAGCTGTATCGGACTTGACATTTCACCCATCTCTCCATGCAAACGATTATGTACCAGAAGTGTAGCTGTCTCTGCAGTGCTTAAGTTTCCTACCCTCTTTGCCCTTTTGAGATATATATATATATATATATATATATATATATATATATATATATACATACATATTCATCTGTCTGAAACAATTCCTTTGCTTCGTAAGGCTTAAAAATGTCATGAAACCTCAGCAAGCTTGGCTACAACATAGGACCAGTCATGGAGCAAGTTTTTTCCATGGAAGGCTATGAAGCTTTTGGTATTTGACCGAACCTTTTAATCAATGTTGCAGGAGATATTCGGAGCTAGGCATGAGTGGACTCACCTCTGCCCGTGCTCGCTGGGTGCTTGCTGAACTGCCCTAGCTCCCTGCCCCAGCTCCCTGCGCTGTGCAAGCTGCTAGACTGCCTGGCAAGCCACTGTTTGGCATAAAAATGGTGGCTCAGGGTCTTCCGGAAATGTAATGTTGTGTAAATGGCAGCCATAAAGATGGCATTTACACAACATTACAGTCATCAATGGACCATGTACGCCTGTACTGTTGTGTAAATAGCCCCTTTTCGGCCGCCATTTATGTAATATTGCATTTCCGGGAAACCCCGAACTACCATTTTTATGCAAAATGGTAGCTCACTGAAGGTTTGGGTGGCCTTCAGGCACTCGCGGACTGCACAGCTCTTGGCAAACAGGTTCATTAAGAGTGTGGTTGCTCAGGGAACGGTGTCCAAGAAGCCAAGTTGGGAGGGGGGAGTGTATCAGACTCTTCCCCCCTCTTGGAACATCTGTGACACCTCTATTCATAGCTGGAATAGATGAAATATTTCTTAATATTTAGTAAGGCAATGATACATATATCTGGAGGTTTAAGGGATTATTACTAATACTTTAGGAATTTGTCTTACTGCTGAGTTATGACAGATATGATTGATTTCTGAAAGCAAACTTTTTGGAATTTTTTTTCAAATATTTTCCATCTAAAGTATTTGGCAATAATGTATTTCATGGTATCTCTGATTTCTTCTTACTGTGGCTAATGTATATTCCTTCAAGATTGGTACAGTATGTTCACATAAGATGGGTCACTCACTATACATTTGATCTCTCCCTCTCTCTCACACACAAACAGAGCAAATGTCGTAATTAATCGACATTAATTTCCGACTGTGAGCTGCCTGGGTCATTTTGGAAAGGAGTGTTACAAATATTCAAAATTGGAATGAGATGAGCATTTTTGCTACCAAATATTTTTGAGTGACCTGAAATGCCCCCCACCCCAACTATGATTTCTTTCCATGCCAGCACAAAGCGTCTTTGGAGTCCTGGGTGAAAAATAAAATGGCGCAAAAGCAGCAACCAAACCTTTTCTTAGGATCAAGGAATGTCACGCGGCCAATCCAATTTTGTGACATGGTGACGCCAATGAAGACGAATGAAGCTGACAGGGGCAGATGCTAGACCACGGGTTAGCGCGGTGCGAGGCCCATGTTCGTCTCTGTGCATCCAGATGACGCACAGGGGATCCCGGCCTCAGCCAGGACTCGAGCAGCCCTGGCACCGCAGTAACAGGAACCGCTTGTAGCGCGGTTCTTCCCGCAGTCCCAGCCTCAGGTTGGGCTGAGGCCGGGACCGTGGGCGTGTGGACCGTTCCGCCGCTTTTTCCGGCTACTGCACTTACGCGCGAGTAGCCGGGAAAAGCGGCGGACGGGCTGCAGTGCTCCTGCCCCCTGCCCCTTATCCCCCCCCACAACTTCCCCTGCCCCTGATTCCCCCCTGACTTCCCCTGGCCTCCGATCCCCCCCATCCCTACCTGCTGTGTCCTGCTGCCGCTGATGTCCCCAGCTGCCCTGTCCTGCTGCCGCCGCTGCTGCCACTGTCCCCAGCCAGCTTTTCCTGTTGTCGCCATGTCCAGCCTGCAGGACATGGCGATCCCTGTTGCCATGTCCAGCCTGCGATGCCTGCTGAGCAGGCATCACAGGCTGGACATGGTGACAACAGGAAATGCCGGCTGGGGACAGTGGCGGCAGTGGGACAGGGCGGCTAGGGACATTGGCGGCAGCAGGACACAGCAGGTAGGGACAGGGGGTGGGATCGGAGGCCAGAGGAAGTCGTGGGGGGGAATTGGGGGCAGGGGGGCAGGGGTCCCTATATTTTTTTTTAAAAAAACTTACCTTGGCCGTTGGTGCGCTCCTGCGCACGCGGCTGCTTTAAGGCAGAGGGGAAATGGTGGACGCGACGGGTCTTCTCTCGTCCCCATCGCGTCTCACGTGTGGACAGGGCCTACAGGCTGTGCTACTTCTAGCACAGCTTGGCCCCTCCTCCCACACGGATTCTAAGGTAGGTCTAGCAAGGCCCTCAGATTTAGGTCAATGCTTCCTTCAGTAGCATTACACTCACTCTGAATCAGTTTATGTTTTCCATATTATCAAATCATAAAAAAGTGAGGTCTGGTTGGCTTTGTGTGACAATGTCTCTTGGTCCTAGGAAGAGTACTCGCTTTAAACAAAGCTTATTTGAGGTTAAAAGCATGTATAATGAACTTAATGGGCGGGCATTAAATCATGGTTAGTCTGGTGTCTCATCTATCAACTCGAGCTACGTGCAAACACTGTTGAGAGAATGAATATAATTACAGCAGGGAACCCTTTCATTATCCCATAAATTTGCACGTTAGTTATTTACCCTGCTGCACTACTAAGGCTGTCAGAATTTGTGGTCTGCATCGAAAGAGGAGAATTCTATCACGTAAGTGTGATCAGTTTCTCCACCATCTTTTTTCTCTGCTCAAAAGAGTCCTGTTCAGCTTCTTGGACAAGCTGTTGGGTGGTCTGTCGGTGCCCCGCAAGTGACCACCAGGCCCCTCAGCGAGCTGCCATGGACTTGTAATCTCATGTAAATTGTCGCTTTAGAGCCACCATTTGCATAAAAGGCCTTTTGCATAAAACAGCGACCCGCCATTTTTATGCAAAATAGCAGCTCACTGAGGGATTGGTCAGCCACTTGCTGGGTGGGTAAGTGGTAGTGGGAGGCAAAGCAGTGTGTGTGTGTGTGTGTGTGTGGGTGGGTGGGTGGGAAGAATCTGACAGACCACCCCATCTTGGACTCCCACACAGGGCTGGGCACAGCTGGTAATAGGCCCCAGCCAGATAGGAAATGTAGGCCCCATTTCAAACTGCTCATTAAGTATTTTAAATCAGTTCTAAATACATATGAACTAGAATGATTGGGGTTTACCGGGCCCTGCCGCTGTCACTGTCACCCATGCGGTGACAGCGGCAGGGCCCGGTAACCCCCCCCCCTCCTCTCCCTTACCTGCCTCCGTCTGCGGTCCATCGGCTTCTTCAATTGAGCCCCCGGTTCAACCAGGAAGTCTGGGCCGCAATTGGCCCAGACTTCCTGGTTGAACCATGGGCTCAATTGAAGACACCGACGGACCGTGGACGGAGGCAGGTAAGGCCCCCCTCTCCCTTGGTCCCTTACCGGGCTCTGCCACCATCGCCGCATGGGCAGCTACGGCGGCAGGACTCGGTAAACCTCCCGCCCTCCTCTCCCGGCCTTACCTGGCGCCACTCCCCTCCACTGCGGAGCTCCGATTCGGAGCCGGAGCTCCGTGGCGAAGAGGAGCGGAGTATGGGCGGAGCGGCACGGAGCGGAGCGGGCCGACCCGAAATTTTCAGATCGGCCCGCGGGGCAGAGCGGGGGGTCCATGCACACCCCTACTGTCTTTTACCTCTGACAAATTTACATAGGATTTCAAAGGCTATTACTCACGAGATGTATACGGGACCTCTGGGTTCAGAGGTTCTGTGTACAAGCCCTGCTTCCCAGAGGGATCTATTGGCTGCCGGTGTGTGTGTGTGATGCTGGACCAGATGGAACTCTTCTTATGTTTTTGAGGCACATTAACAATTCAGCACTGCAGGGAAATGCTGGAAAAGCTAATTTCTACAGATTACTGAAAAAAAAGTCCACAGAAGAAATAACAGCAGGATGATATAAATAGCTCGGTGCAGTTAGAATGAACTAAGTGATAACTATTCAGACAAGGGACAAATGAAGTGAGAAATGACATATCTGTGGTGGGGTTTAATCACTGCAATGTTTTCCTCATATTTCTGGTGTAAAGCATGTCTTCAATCCAGAGACACAAGGAAGGTGACCTCTACACGTCAGCTATGCCCCATGCCAGAAACACAAAATGTTCAATGGGATAGTGGTGCTGAACACATTACTGAATGCCTATTGAAGGTTATGAAGAAATGGGAGTGGGCTTTAGGGAAAGGTAGGCTAAGCCAGAATCTTTAAGAATGGATACTCAATTCTTTTGAAGCTCTGTTTCAATAGTATAGCAGGAAGAGAAAGGGCAGGGGAAAGGGTTATGGTACATTTGTTACCATATGTCTCCCTTTTAACTGATTGCAGAATATTGCTTGGATGGCCCTTCAATTTGTGGCAGGCCTTTTGGAAGATTGGGAAAGCTCTGATCACAAAGGATCTTACCATGCAGATATAGGCACACCCAGATCACATCTTTCCATGCTATTGATTTGACTCTCTATTGCACAACCAGAAAACGTCTGTGGAATGACAGATACTTCTTCACTGAGGACATTTCCATAGGGCAGGGAAGAAACCAGCTCATTTGCTTAGCAACTCTGTGTGGAGCATCAGAAACCAGTAGAGTCTGGAAGCCCCAGTCACACATGAATTCTAGAGCTTGGAATGCAGCATTAGCAGTTTCAAAGATGAAAAAGTCTCCGGGTTGGATGAATCTGTCAATTTCTGTTTCTTTCAGTTTTTAATTCTTCCAATTCTCAGTATATCTCATCACCTCCCTAACAGTCCAAACCAAAAATGTCTGAGTTCACAACTGATAGGAAATGGACGCCTGCAGAAGGTAGATTTGGTGATTTACAATAGATCTTCAAGGGTTTCTAACCTCCAATGATTTAACAATAGCAAATACAATTGCAAGTTAACAACAAGAATAGTCTCTGCTGTGGTTGTCCCTCCAGGAAGTGCTTATCTCTTATCCTCACCTGTAAAATATGGATATTAATGAGATACCATGACCAGGTTTTCGTGAAGCTCTGCTGCACAGCTTTAGTTTTCTATTAGAACTCAAGCCCTGTATTAGCCAGCGTGCAGATTCATTCTTGTAAATGCAAGTTATCCCAGTGTACTACAATCAGAGAACACTACTAATTGGCTCCACCCCCCCCTGATCTACCATTTTGCACCTAGCCACCATTTTGCACCTGTCTGTGGTTGGTGGATTCAGAGTTTTTTTTAGGGAAGAAACGAAAAGAAAGAGTTGATGGTCCAACTGGCCTAAAATCTGTCCGCCCTGTTGGTGTTGTGCCTTGAGACAATTAGGTATGACTTCACAGAAATTATGTCCATGTAAATAGTACTGATGACAAGTGGTTTCTCTGGCACATAGCAACAAACAGTTCTCTCTAAACCATCACTGTCTGCCCTTACAAAGAAAGAAATTATGACTCAACTAACGTTCATGTGCAGTAAATAGTGGTTTATGTTTATTTCATAAAACAGGGAACTTTGTGGATTCCCTCTCCCTATTAATACCTATTCACTCTATCCACAGGAACATCAACATCTAAAGCAGTCGATGCATAACCTTGACAAAGATGAATCAGATATGAAGGAAAGTGGCTACTGCGATTATCATAATATTAGAATTTACGCTAAAATGCCCATTGTGTTTATGTGGAAAACAGGAAACAAGAGGCCAGCTGCCTTATCAGAGCTTGAATCATTGCCTGGCATGCACAAAACTCACAATAGAATGGCAACTCCCTTTTTAGTCCCCTAATTTCCAATTATTGTGCTTCTAAGAAAGGTGTACAGCTTAATCAAAGCAATATAGTTTTTTTTGTTGTGATGAAAGCCAGTGACTATTTAGTACTACCTACAGAAGAGATATTATTCCTAGGGAGGAACTGGAGAAGCAGGAAAGAGAAAATACCATACTTCTTAATAGGTTTTCAATGCCCATTCATATCTACTTATCTGGCATGTTCAATGAAAATGATTTAAAATCAGGGTGCATGGATTAGTTTATTTCTGCTTCACATCAATTTCACTGGGGTTTGTTCATGAATCCATTCCACCGTATTTCATCTAAGGATGGATAAATCTATCTACTTCTCTTCCTAAAATTTTCATTTTTTTGAAAGTGGGGGGGAATCATGTGTTTATTACACACACACACACACACACACACACACACATGATTTCTTTTATGTTAGTCACTCTAGTATATATGGTAAAATGTGTATGACAATTTCTACACATTTTTGTACACATTTCCCAGTAACATATGCCTTTTTTCTATTTATTTATTACATTTATATACCGCCCCATAGCTGAAGCTCTCTGGGCAGTTTACAAAAGTTAAAAACAGTAAACATTAAAAAAAGTATACAAAATTTAAAAACCATCAGAAACATAAAAACAACAGTATAAAAACAACAGTTCTGGGGTCCGTTACAAAACAAACTTAGCATTGTTGAATGCTGTTAAATCCCTGGAAGAAGAGAAAAGTCTTGATCTGGTGCCGAAAAGATAACAATGTTGGTGCCTGGCAAGCCTCTTCGGGGAGATCATTCCACAATTGGGGGGGGGGGGGGAGACCACTGAAAAGGCCCTCTCCCTTGTTGCCATCCTCTGAGCCTCCTATGCAAATCCTCACCAATGTACAGTATGTATGTTTGGATATATATTATGACATTAAAATGAGTGGATGAACAATTCACACTCAGAGGATGCCCCTGAAAACCAGCTGCTGAGGAGAATCATCAGAGAAGGACTGTTGTTTCCATTCCCAAGTTGTGAACTTCCCAAGGGCATCTGGTTGTCCACTATGGGAAGCAAGATGGCGGACAAGATGGACCTTTAGTCTGATCCATGAGGACTCTCATGAAGCTTCCATATGCATGAGCTCAAGGGGTACTGTTGGTTGTTTTATTATGGTTTTAATTTTTGTGAACTGCCCAGAGAGCTTCGGCTATTGGGCGGTATAAAAATGTAATAAATAAATAAATAAATAAATAAATAGAGATTAGTCACATTTGTATGAAGCAGCTTGATCTTGGATCCTGATCTTCTATGTTTATGAAGTAGACATGGGGTTAGTCCTACTTAAGAGTGCAATGAATGGGACTTCAGTTAGACTAACATTGGATGCAACTCAGGGTGGGATGCTTTGTAAGGTCTCCTTAAACACATGTTGATCATGGTCTTTCTTGGAGCACATTTAAGATTTGAACCCCCACCCCCCAAACCTGCACAGTTTCACTCATTAAATGTGTAATTTCTTCCCCCCTCTTCCAGAAGTCTGGCATTGCAGATTATTTATGCTTATCACCAAGTTCAGCACCTCAATACTGTCTGCTTTCCCTACTATTTAGGCAGGTAATTTGTCTCCTATAATCCGCAAAGAATTCTGATCAGCTGCATCATGTACGGAAATAATCTTTTAAGACACCACAATTGGATTGAAGAAGTTCTGGTGGATTTCATTTTTATTGTATTTGAATGGAAAGTTCCCCCAAATCAGTTTGAACTCTCTGAATCTGATTACATGCTGCATTTGAAAGTGTGACATTAAAATATAGAGACAGTCTTCTTACATAAAGGGGAAAACTAAGGTTTTCCTTGAGTGTGCAGTTACTAGAATATCTTCTACCAAGGTAATGGAAGTTATCATGTTTTACACCAACTCCCTTATGCCAAATTGAAAACAATTATTATTAAGAGAATCCAAACCAACCTTACTGGGTTAATAGCAGGAACACACACACACACACACACACACACCACAGTTTTTACAAATGAGGATCACTAAGGTTACATTCCCCTCAATATACCTTCTTATTCCCAAACGAGAAAGTAATGTGATAAAGGTCAAGGTAGAAAATGTATTCCTCTGCTTAATCTGCTTTGCAAATTAGCCCCAGTGGTCAGAATACCCAGGAAAACTCAATTACTGGAATGTCCTGACAAACTTACCTCAACTGCATGAAATCACAGAGGTTATTTTGAAAATTAGTGCCGTAAGGTGTAAAACATCCTGCAATTCCAATTTTACATCTCCGGCGTGATGTTTACATTCTTAAATATTTATAGGACAGTGGGGTAGTTTTTTTCATGACCTTCCCCCACTCACCCATACTAAATTGAAGCAGCTGTTAGGGACACTGTTAGCATTGGAGCGGGGGGGGATGTTATAGATTTTGATCAACTCTAAGCCTATTGTGGTTATTTCCATGCGCATAGTCTAAGCATGGAGTGAGAGAAAAAACCTGCAACTTCTCTTTGACATCAGCCATGGAGATCCGGTCAAACTGGGGGTTACAATTGTGTGTACAGCTGCCTCACATGTACAGGGCTTTAAAAGATTTCCCAAGTGGCTAAAGCAAAGGGATAGACAAAAGGTATATTTTATTCAACCTCCACCACCACCACGACAACAAAGGTTCCAACGCATTTCAGATCACACACAGGTCTTTCTTCAAGGAAATAAGTATAATGCAAGGGAGATATCATAGGAGACTGAACAGCAAACTTCACTTGTTGCGTTATAATGAATCTCCCCAAAGAAGGAATTGTATGTGGTCTGACATTTAGCTACGCATGTGTTTATTTTATTTTATTTATTTATTTATTTATTGCATTTCTCTAATGCCTAACAGCCAAAGCTCTCTAGGCTGTTCACAAAAATTAAAACCATTCAAAGTACAGAACCTGCCAAAGGAAGTGAGGCAGGTGGCTACTAGGAGGAGGGCTTTCTCCGCTGTGGCACCCCGGTTGTGGAATAAGCTCCGCAGAGAGGTCCGCCTGGCGCCTACACTGTACTCCTTTCATCGCCAGCTGAAGACCTTTTTATTCACTCAGTATTTTATCACTTAATTTTAACTTAAATTTAAATTTTACTGTTTTAACTCTGTATTTTAACCTTATATCAATTTTGCTGCGTGGTTTTATCCTGGTTGTGCTTTTTATACTGTATTTTGTATTTGTGCTTTTAACCTGTTGGTGGTTTTATGATGGTTTTAATTTTTGTGAACCGCCCAGAGAGCTTCGGCTATTGGGCGGTATAGAAATGTAATAAATAAAAATAAATAAAACCACAATATAAAATATTACAGTATAAAAGCACAAGCAGGATAAAATCAGCAGCAGTGCAGAAATACAAATTTAAAATACAATTTTAAAACAGCAACGTTAAAATTAATTTATAGAGTGTTTGGTCCAGAAGCCGCTGCGTGTGCAGAACGCAGCAGCTAGGGTGCTCACTGAGACACCCAGCTATGCCCATATAAAACCTGTCTTAAAAGAACTACACTGGCTGCCTGTTAGCTATTGTGCCACGTACAAGGTTACGATACTATCCTATAAAGCCCTAAACAACTTGGGACCAGAATACGTAGCAGACCGCCTTCCCTTATATACACCGAGATGACATTTATGATAATCAGAGGAGGCCCTGCTCATCACGTCAAAATGAACAGAATGTTGCCATGACGAACCTCAACAGTGGTCCTTCTCTGTTGTGGAACCCACCCTCTGGAAGACCCTCTGTCATGTGGTTCGGGAGGCAGAAAATGTAGCATCCTTTAATCGCCTCCTGAAAACATAACTTTCCAGGCAGACTTACCCTTTCATGGATCACCAGGTGACTTTCATTCACCCATTGAGGAAATCAGATTTGTTTTTCCCCGTTTCCAATTTTGCACAAATGCAGCACCATCCAGTACGCTACTGTACATACTGAGGTCACATTTGAAGCATCCATGGTATTTACAGTTTTGCAGACCATACTTTAATCAAAGTAGGTCTTCAAATGATAGTTGTAATCAGTGGTTCCATTATCTATTTGGATTTTATTCCCCCCCCCTTCTCTCTTATTTTTTTTTTTAAAAAAAAATATGTAAAGCTTATTTTAGTTTAGTGTGCTACTGCCAGTAATAATTCCAGGTAGCTTTCTAAAAACCAAGCACCCTGCTGGGAGGATAATGAATCAGCAAATGATATCAGCCTTGCCTATGGACGAAATACAATTTGAGAGGCTCCATTTATGTGCTTGTTGGGTAGTTCCCTAGGAATATAAATTGAACTAATTCTAAATCATCAGAGGAAAGAACACATAAAATGGATTTCAATTATACCATTGATGTTTTACAATAATAATAATAAAAAAATGCTTAGTGAATCACGGGGGATGAAATCAGCATCTTTGTAGGAATACTTCCCCCCCCCAAGAATCAGAAAATCAACACAATTTTCCATTATACACACAAACACCCCAGCTTAATACTATATATATATATATATATATATATATATATATATACACACCATTGTCATATTTCTGATGCCATGTTAAAACTACATTTTTTTCCGCTGACATTTGCAAGCATATATCAAGACTTTTTGATCAGGTCCTATTGTCTCTGGCTTTTTAAATTGTTTTAGACATATGTTGTTGTTTGTGCTCTCTGTTTTATGTAGGGGTGTGCACGGACCCCCCACTCCGCTTCACTTTAAGATCCGCCATTTTCGGATCGGCCCGCTCCGCCCCGCCCCCACTCCGCCTGTGCCCACTCCGCTCCGCTCGGAGCTCCGGATCCGGATCGGAGCTCCGGTCCCCCCCATAGGGGGGGTTACCGGGCCCTGCCGCCATCGCCGCCCATGCGGCGACGGCGGAAGAGCCCGGTAAGGAGGAGGGGGGCCTTACCTGCCTCCGTCCGCGGTCCGTCGCCATCTTCAATTGAGCCCGTGGTTCCACCAGGAAGTCTGGGCCACGGCCCAGACTTCCTGCTGGAACCACGGGCTCAATTGGAGATGCTGACGGACCGCGGACGGAGGCAGGTAATGGAGAGGAGGGCGGGGGGGGGGGGGTTACCGGGCCCTGCCGCCATCGCCGCCCATGCGGCAACGGCGGCAGAGCCCGGTAAGGGACCAAGGGGGAGGGGGGCCTTACTGCGGCCCAGACTTCCTGGTGGAACCACGGGCTCAATTGAAGACAGTGACGGACTGCGGACGGAGGCAGGTAAGGGAGAGGAGGGCGGGGGGCGTTACCGGGCCCTGCTGCCGTCGCCGCATGGGCGACAGCGACAGCGGCAGGGCCCGGTAAACCCCACTTACCTTTCCGGCGGAGCTCCGGATCGAGGCGAAGGATCCGCCTTCACCTCGATCCTCTTCGCCACGCTCCGCCGGCCCCCCAATCCTCTTCGCCTCCGCCTTAAGGGCAGGCGAAGCCCCCCGCTCCGCTATTGCTTCTCCGGTCCGATTAGAAGCGGAGCACATCCCTAGTTTTATGTTCTTCTGTGAATGTTTTTATACTTTATATGAGGTATTTTAATGGGCTTTTTTTAAAAAAAATAATTGTGAGCCTCCCAGAGTGCTTTGCCTATGGGGCGGTGTAGAAATATAACAAATGAAATGAATGAAGTATTAAGTGGGTTGCATTTATTTTCAATAGTGTGCAGAGTACTCCTGTTGTATCAGCCTTCTAGGCTGTGCTGTTAGTCAAATGCTGTGACATGATTGGGACAAGAAGAATGAAAAGAGAAGAAAAGACATTGATAATAGATTATCTGGAAGAATCCACAACATGGGAGCATAGCAAATAAGAGGAAGAACTACTTAAGTTCTAATTCCATCTATAGCTGCCCTATAAGGAAACAAGGCCAGAACCGGGACTGCAAAACCAACAGTAAAGTAATTACGGATCTACAAGCATTTTGCTTCAGTTTACAAATCACTAAAAATGCCCTGTTTGCAACTCCTAACGTGAAAAGCAACAGATGTTCTCAGAAAAATCCATTCACAATCAAACAATTTATTTATTTATTTATTTATTTAAGCATAGAGGAACTAGAGACCAAATTGCCAATATCCGCTGGATAATGGAGAAAGCCAGGGAGTTCCAGAAAAACATCTATTTCTGTTTTATTGACTATTCTAAAGCCTTTGACTGTGTGGATCATAACAAACTGTGGCAAGTTCTTGGTGGTATGGGGATACCAGTCATCTTGTCTGCCTCCTGAGGAATCTGTATAACGAACAAGTAGCAACGGTAAGAACAGACCACGGACCAACGGACTGGTTTAAGATTGGGAAAGGAGTATGGCAGGGTTGTATACTCTCACCTTACCTATTCAACTTGTATGCAGAACACATCATGCAATGTGCTGGGCTTGACGAATTCAAGGCTGGAGTTAAAATCGCAGGAAGAAACATTAACAATCTCAGATATGCAGATGACACCACTTTGATGGCTGAAAGCGAGGAGGAGCTGAGGAGCCTTATGACGAAGGTGAAAGAAGAAAGTGCAAAAGCTGGGTTGCAGTTAAACCTCAAAAAAACCAAGATTATGGCAACCAGCTTGATTGATAACTGGCAAATAGAGGGAGAAAATGTGGAGGCAGTGACAAACTTTGTATTTCTGGGCGCAAAGATTACTGCAGATGCTGACTGCAACCAGGAAATCAGAAGACATTTACTTCTTGGGAGGAGAGCAATGACAAATCTTGATAAAATAGTTAAGAGCAGAGATACCACACTGGCAACAAAGGTCCACATAGTGAAAGCAATGGTATTCCTTGTAGTAACCTATGGCTGCGAGAGCTGGACCATAAGGAAGGCTGAGCGAAGGCAGATAGATGCTTTTGAACTGTGGTGTTGGAGGAAAATTCTGAGAGTGCCTTGGACTGCAGGAAGATCCAACCAGTCCATACTCCAGGAAATGAAGCCAGACTGCTCAATTGAAGGAATGGTATTAAAGGCAAAACTGAAGTACTTTGGCCGCATAATGAGAAGACAGGACACCCTGGAGAAGAGGCTGATGCTAGGGAAAGTGGAAG
Organism: Elgaria multicarinata webbii; assembly: GCF_023053635.1. Taxonomy (NCBI): domain Eukaryota; kingdom Metazoa; phylum Chordata; class Lepidosauria; order Squamata; family Anguidae; genus Elgaria; species Elgaria multicarinata. The sequence continues at coordinate 6,149,561 of NC_086184.1, forward strand.
GCAAAAGGAAGAGGGGCTGACCAAGGGCAAGATGAATGGATGATATTCTGGAGGTGACAGACTTGACCTTGGGGGAGCTAGGGGTGGCGACAGCCGACAGAAAGCTCTGGGGTGGGCTGGTCCACCTTTGGAGAGAGCCAGTGTGGTGTAGTGGCTAAGGTGTTGGACTGGGAGTCGGGAGATCCGGGTTCTAGTCCCCACTCAGCCATGGAAACCCACTGGGTGACTTTGGGCCAGTCACAGACTCTCAGCCCAACCTACCTAACAGGGTTGTGAGGATGAAATGGAGAGGAGGAGGATTATGTATGCCACATTGGGTTCCTTGGAGGAAATAAAAGTGGATAATAATAATAATAATAATAATAATAATAATAATAATAATAATAATAATTTTAACTGGAATAATTAAAAAAAGATTCATGACAGGTGGAAATTCAGGTGGAAATGCATTGAGCAGGACTAAACACACAAAAAATAACTAATGGATAGTTAATATGCCATTGCACACCGTCTAAATAGTGTGAAATTTGGGGATGTCAGAAAAAACTGCAATGGAAAGAAATGAGTTTAGATTTCTATGAATCTGACCCACAGATTCTGGTTTCCCTGAGTCACATGGATTTGCTGACTCTCTCTCTCTCTCTCTCTCTCTTTCTCTGTGTGTGTGTGTATGTTTTGGAAGTTTACACAAATTTGTTTGTAGGAAAATATGTTTAAAAAAAACTTTATTAAAAAAGTGCATTTACCCCCTAGACTAATATAATAAAAATGCATATTTGGGGAGGGCACATTTTGGGGGATTTATGTATTGGGGAGTATTCACACATTTTCACAATTGCAAATTTGCGCAAATTCAGAAAATTAGGGGAGGGGGGGAATCTGATTCCTTCAATGAGGAGATGACAATATGAAAGCCACCGGACAATAAGTGAAATGCAGTCACAACAAATTTTACAAAATCCTTACATCCCTATGAAATTTGGCAGGGGGAATAATCCTTGCTATTTTCTTTCAAGTGCATAAAATACGGATATTACCAAGTTCCCAGAGAGTGAGTTGCTAGAGGCATTCCCCCCCCCCGCCCCCCAGTTAAATAAGTCTGCTTTATTGGGAGTATATTATACACTTCTTACTCCATCACAGTAGATTCACTTGCTGCTGCTGCTGCTTCTTTCTTCTTCTTCTTCTTCTTCTTCTTCTTCTTCTTCTTCTTCTTCTTCTTCTTCTTCTTCTTCTTCTTCTTCCTTTCACTAACAATGTTCCTATCGTCGGGTATGTGTTTGCCACTTGCTCAGCTTTCTGTGTTTCTTCCTATTTATTACTGTTACAAGTATGTTAAGCCATAAGCATGCTATACATCAGTGAAGGATTACAAACCAGGGAGGCAAATCAAGACACCTGCAGCCTTACAAAGGTAACAGGAGCTTCGGGAAAAGTACTTGGGGAAAAGCCAATGTGGAGGAGAGATGTGGGTTTCCCCCTTCCTTTTTCCACATTTGCCATGCATAATTTTGTACACGTCTATCGTGACCCCCTTACCTTCCTTTTCCCCCAAGCTCAACAACTCCAGCTATTCTAATCTTCCCTCATAGGGGAAAAGCATGAGTGAAGGCCAAAATGTTCCAGCCCCTTGATCATTTTAGTTGCCCTTTTCTTCATAAAAACAGCTCATATTTGCACATATTTCCAAAGTTGCACCAATCTTCCCCATAGGCTGAAGTGTGAAATGGCACAATTTTGATTTGGTAAATTCCAAACTGTTTTCTCATCAAAATAAGTGTATTTTCTGAATGCAAGTGGACGTTCAAGAATTTGCGAATATATTTTTTTGGAGAACACAGTCTCCTTTTTGGGCTTATGTTCAGTGTTGCAGGGCTTGGGACCACAATACTTGATGGAACGCCTCTCCCGACATGATCCTACCCGTACACTGCGGACAACATCTAAGGTCCTCCTCTGAGTGTCTACTCCGAGGGAAGCTCGGAGGATGGCAACAAGGGAGGGGGCCTTTTTAGTGGTGGCCCCCCAATTCTGGAATGATCTCCCTGACGAGGCTCGCCTGGCACCAACATTGTTATCTTTTCGGCACCAGGTCAAGACTTTTCTCTTCTCCCAGGCATTTAACAGCATTTAACAATGCTAAGTTTGTTTGTTTTTAACAGACCCCAGAACTGTTGTTTGTAAATGGATACTGTTGGTTTTATACTGTTTATGTTTTTGATGGTTTTAAATTTTGTATACTTTTTAATGTTCACTGTTTTTGACTTTTGTAAACCGCCCAGAGAGCTTTGGCTATGGGGCGGCATACAAATGTAATAAAATAACTAAATAAATAAACAGAGCATGCCCATGTTTTACAAGATATTTATGGCTACATCATGATCCTGACTCCAACTGATCCTGACTTGCTACTCCCTTGAAATCTTTGAGGTAGGCTTATGGCTTCGTTGGAACAACTTAAAACACACTGGAAGCTTCTAATTCCTTAGGGGGGGGGATTCTAATGGGATTTGAATGCAATTAATATTCAGTGCTAAAAACTAGGATATACAATTAACATGACAATTCACAACTTTTTTTTTAATGGCACAATAAAAAAAATGGGGGAAATACATTACAAGCTCCGTTCTTTTCTTCTTCTACAACAGAGCTGTGCGAGAGTGTAGTTTAGTTACAAATCCCATTTTTCAATGGAGATTAAAAGTAGTCCTATTAGAAAAATCTTAATTTTATTTGCATAAATTATATCAAGAGACAAAGAAGAAAGGAGAGGAGGGAAAAGAAGAAGAGAAACTCACTTAAGACGGTGTTCCATTTTGAAGCCCCCAGTATCTAGGTCAGTTCAAATAAAGAAAACTTCTGGAGTGAAAATAATTGCTGAGTTTACATTCTAAACTTGAGCTCAAAAGGAAGTGAGACTGGGAGGCATGTGGTACAATAATTAGTTTAATAAATACACCAAGAAAGCCTGAGAAAAAAATTAGTGCCTTCATGAAATGTTTATTATCCAGTTCAGTCCTGCTTATAAATGCTGAAATGTAATTATTGAAGAGAATGTGAAGTAACATCTCTAGCAGATACATATTAACTTATTTCAACAAAACTATGGTGCAGAGATCAAAGTGAAGCAAAAGAAGTGGGGGGATCATATCAGAGACCCCTTTCTTCTTTCTTTCTTTCTTTCTTTCTTTGAAGGGGGACAGATTTAAAGGCTGGCAAAAGGGAGGAATTCTTTGACCTTCAAAGGTTTTTCCAACCCCACCCACATCCCTGCATCCACTGAGATTTTCTACACTAAACTCCATCAGCAAAACTAACTTAAGGCATTAGTTATGACCAAAATAGACATTACTTTAAATCTCTAGCAGCTATGCCTTCATTTCATTTGTATTCAAGGAGGTACAAGGAGTCCAATGTTAATTTTAATAGCTTTTTCTACCACCCACGTTAGGGATCCAAACTGGATCAGGGGCCCTCCACCTATATGAGAGTAAAAATGGAAAAGAAAGATGTACGTAGGTTTGGATCCAGACCAACACTGGACCTAGGGATGGGAAAACCAGGGATGCCTGAGGTCACCAAAATATCAGACAGAGGGGCCTTCTATGAGTAAAACCCTTCTTCTCATGGAAGGATATCTTGGTTCCAGCCCACAGCTGTACATGTACATTGATGGTGTTATATAAATAAATAATAATAATAATAATAATAATAATAATAATAATAATAATGAGTTGCAGATGGAAAATAATGTCTGCTTTGGCCTTTGCGAAAGTAATGTCAGTTAGGAATTTTAGAAAAACCTCTGTGTGTGTGTGTGTGTGTGTGTGTGTGTGTGTGTGTGTGTGTGAAGTTTGATGAGTTTTCCTACCCATCCACCCCCCGGACTTCATTTCAGTTAACACTACAGCGCTCATCTTAATTTGCAGCAAGTCAGACACTGTTCCTAGGGTGAGATGAAAGCAAATGTACTTAATAGGTAGTTAACTCTCTGTCTTCTTTCATGAACTCACAAAGTTGCTTTACACTGATTCATACCATTCGTCCATTTCATTCAGTCCTTCTAATATGAATGATCCAGCCAACATTAGTTACGATGTATCACTTAACAAAAAAACATTGCTTAACTCAACGAAGACAACTCACATGGTTGCACAATGGTAGGGTTGTTTCAGAAATCTGGGGAGAGGGTGGAATCCAGTGGACATCTTTGGCCACCATTCTCTGGGCACCAGTCGGCAGACCTTAAATCTTGTCCATTTTGGAGAAAATCAGGGGTAAGCTATTTATGCAAATTGCCATTTTGCACAAAATGGAGTTTTGCGTAAATTGCTTCCCTGTGATTTTCTGCAAAATGGCAACTCGCGGGGCTGCAGAATGCCACGCCTCATTGCCGGGCACCCCAGACCATCTGGTGGCTCACCCTACACATCAAACAAGGTTGAGTGGCTGGCAGGGGTCCAGCGAGCAGCATGCAGGGCAGCGGCAGGTGAGTTCAGCCAAAAAATGACCCCACATATTACCAGAAAACATGCACATAAATGCATTATGGTAGGGTAAATCACTGGCAAAAAGTGCACACTGGGAAAAGTGCATAATACAAAAGTGTGCATGGACTTATGTGCACATTTTCATGTAGACTTCTTTGTTGTTGTTTTGGCTGAATTCAAAACTGATGTGGAAACAGGCAGAACATTCAGGAAATGGGAAACTGAGACAAACCAAAATCAACATAGGGTTCATCTACACCAATCAGCATATTCCACTATGAAAGCAGCATGAAAGCAGTATATAAAAGGCAGGAGCCACACTACTGCTTTAGTGTGATATTGAAGTGCACTGCAGGATCTACACTACTACTTTATATTGGTACTGAAGTGCACTGACAACTGTTGGGGCCCATGAGACATTTACACCAAGCAGGATATAACTCTCTGAAAGTGATATGAAAGCAGTTTATGGTATGTGTCATGGGCTCCAACAGTTGTCAGTGCACTTCTATAAAGCAGTAGTGTGACTCCTGCCTTTTATATACCGCTTTCATACCACTTTCATAGTGGAATATCTTGCTTGGTGTAGATGAGCCCATAGTGTTCCAACATTCCAGCCCGTTCCAGAGAGAGCGGTTTCCCTTCTTACACATAACAAAAATGCCATCTCATAATGTATGTGCAGCACTCCATCAGCAACAGGTATTTTCAAGCTCATATAATTCTCAGTCTGTTTGCTAAGTCTGTGCATCATGAGAAAGCCACACAGTTGGAAGGGACCCTGTTCAGTAACGTACAGCGAAATTTAGAGATATGGTGGAGAAAATTGAGTTGAGCTTTGAAGAATCAGCAGATACTGATGGAGAGCAAATGCTTGACGTTTGGGCTCCAGATGTTACTCATGGATTGTAAGTCTCCTCCACCAATTTCCCATGCAACCCCAGGCAGATGGCTTATCTTATCTGCAGGCCAATTAAATCATCAATTAATCTGTTAAATGGGTTTAATCTATTTATCTGTGCTGCAGGATGTTGCCCAGTTCAATTAATTAATCTACTCAACAGGCTTTAGGATCAGAAGATGAAAGCCACTGCTTAACAAAGAAAAAAATACTAATATTAATAACCCAAAGATCCATATCAAGGCACATAATATCATATTTTCAGCTTCTAATTTCACTCAAATCCTTGAGCAGATGGTGCTTCAAAAACCATTACTATGTCTTATTATGGAATGGTCTATAAACAGGGAACGCCAGGCTGCAACAGTTAAGTTTCAAGGTGGTCTCTTTGAAATGGAAGAAGGGAGTAGAATTGGAATTAAAGGAGGGAAACCAAATGTCCTTCAACCTGCTACTTTCAGGTGTTTCAGACCACAACTCCCATATCTAATCCATGGCGCTTTCAAATATATCCATCATAAATCACAAATCACTGGCATTTCATTATTTTTGAATGGATTTTTTTTCAACCAATATGCATTTTCGTATACATTTGATCATAAAATTTGCATTTCCCCCTATGAATGTAACCCTAAAGCACAAATTTGTATCCATTTTATTATTAAAACATGCGATTTTATACTCAAGGTAGTACTTTTTCGAGCTGATAACTGCATTGCAAACATCAAAGAATTGTGAAAAACAAAGGGTGTTTGTGTGTGTGTGCTGTGTTCCGATCCATGTAATAGTCCAAGAATTGTGAATCAGGTCATTTTGCGGAAAAATGTGGAGCGAACTAAATCTTTGAGAAACCCTATGGCAATGGTTTTAAGTCGGGCTAAAATTCTCAATGGCTGAATTATGCCTGCCAGTTCCTAAAAGAAGCTATAAAACTTATATCAGTGGCAAGCAGATTGTGTGAAAAGCCCTGCTATGCATTCTTGAAAAAAAGAGGAAAGGAAAATCTATGTATCAAACATTATGAAGCCTAAGAAAAGAACTCTACTATTCATGGTCTTGTAAGTAGTGTATACATTTCAGTTCTTCATACAGAAAACTTAATGGCCATGGATTATTTGCCTCATTGGCCATGGTGCTAGAAAATAATACAATGGGAAGCATTGGTTATAAAACATCCCTGTATTTAAATTTCTGAGGCAATGAAGCATTAATGTGAAAGGCAAAGAAATCCTTCTTTAAAATATAAAGGGCAGCTGATCTGTTTGTGAGGAGCATTGCCAACAGACAGCAGGTTCTTTGCTGCACTCGTGTGCAGAGGGTAAGTCTCTTTTTTTTAAAAAATAAAAATTCCCCACTCCACCCCACCCCACCCCACCCCTGATTGGTACAGAGCTCCTGAGGAGCTCTATGTCCCGTGAGTGGGTCCCGGTTCCTTGCGAGGAACTGGGACAAACCGTGATGCCTGCACACATGTTCCGCCATCTTGGGATCATCCTGAAACTGTGGAAAAAGCAGGCTCAAAGGAGAGGGCGAGATCCTGGGGCAAGGGAGGAATCATCCCTCCCTGCTCCCGGGATCCCCTGTGGGTCATGTGGACACACAGGGATGATCCCAGGGATCGCCCTGGGATTTCGCCCCGTCTAGCTATGTCCTAAGTCTATGAAAAGCCTCGCAGTACTTTTCATTAGGGGTGTGCACGGACCCCCCGCTCCGCTTCACTTGCAGATCCGCCATTTTTCGGAGCGGGTCGCTCCGCCCCGCCCCCGCTCCGCCCACTTCCGCTCCGCTCCGCTCGGAGCTCCGGATCCGGATCCGGAGCTCCGTTTTTGCCCCCCCATAGGGTTGCATTGAAAGCTAAAAAAGTAAACAACTTTTTTTCCGTTGAAGTTAGAAACCTCACGTTTGGCACCATGACACCTCATGGGCGTATACACACACACGCCAAGTTTCAAGGCAATCCCATCATCCCCTGATTTTTGGCGAATTTTTGAAAATCGGGCACCCCATTCACACCCCTTGGGATAGCTCCGTCAATTTGCATGTTAGAAACCTCAAACTCGGCACCAGGGCAGCTTATCCATGTGTCCACATGCACGCCAAGTTGCAAGCAAATCCCATCATCCCCTGATTTTTGGCGCGGCTCTACCCTCTAACGCACCTCCCATAACCCTAATTCACACCCCTTTAGATAGCTCCGTCAATTTGCACGTTAGAAACCTCAAACTCAGCACCATGATAGCTTATCCACGTGTCCACATGCACGCCAAGTTTCAAGGCAATCCCATCATCCCCTGATTTTTGGGGAATTTATGAAAATCGGGCACCCCATTCACACCCCTTGGGATAGCTCCGTCAATTTGCATGTTAGAAACCTCAAACTCGGCACCAGGGCAGCTTATCCATGTGTCCACATGCACGCCAAGTTGCAAGCAAATCCCATCATCCCCTGATTTTTGGCATGGCTTAACTCACCCCAAATTGTCCCATTCTACAACTACGTCAATTTGCACGTTAGAAACCTCAAACTCAGCACCATGATAGCTTATCCACGTGTCCACATGCACGCCAAGTTTCAAGGCAATCCCATCATCCCCTGATTTTTGGGGAATTTATGAAAATCGGGCACCCCATTCACACCCCTTGGGATAGCTCCGTCAATTTGCATGTTAGAAACCTCAAACTCGGCACCATGAGAGCTTATCCATGTGTCCACATGCACGCCAAGTTGCAAGCAAATCCCATCATCCCCTGATTTTTGGCGCGGCTTAAACTTTTTAACTCACCCCAAATCAAGTCCCATTCTACAACTACGTCAATTTGCACGTTAGAAACCTATCCTTTGGTCCCATGACAGCTTACCCATGTGTCCCCATGGACACCAAGTTTCAAGGCAATCCCATCATCCCCTGATGTTAGGGGAACTTTTGAAATTTGAACACTCCAGTATGTCAGGGATTTAAAGTTGCAATTGCAGACAGCTCAATGGGGCCAGTTCCAAGGCAATCCCAACATGCCACGAGATAACCCTAAATCTTCTGGCACATTTGAAAAAGGGATTATTGAATTTGATAAAGTCTAAGTGAGCGCAGGAAGGACTTCTCCCCTTAGTCAAAGCAAGACACATACACCATCGCTGCAAGGCGGGAAGGGGAGAAGGGAGGGAAAGCAGGCAGGCAGCATGCATTGTAGTGCCGCAAGGATGGCTTGAGCACTAACGCATAGCAAACCAACCCATAAGTGGGCGCAAAGTGAGGCAAAGATGGCTGGTTCTTTCTTTCTAAGCCAGCAGTTACGCCTTGAGGGGCACAGAGGAGGACGATTGGGAGCAAACCAGGCACCAGGCGGGCAGAGAGGCAGGCAGAGTAGGCGAGGAGTCAGTCCTGGCAGATGCCCCACCACAGCAGCACCCCGGGGGAGGCGGGCAGACAGGCAGGCAGGCATGGGTTGGCGGGCCCAGAAAAGCTGGTACCTTGCACAAGTAAGCCATAGATCTGTGGGGGAGTCAGTCCCAGCAGATCCAGCTACCTCACAAGGATGGCTCCCAGGCAGGCGGGCAGGCGCCTCCACTGTAGTGGCTGTGCTCAACTCGGCGGGCGCACTACAAGACGAGTTGAAGTGAGAGCTCACTTCTCAGGAAACGTAGTGGCTGTGCTACGGGAGATCGGTGGACTGCTGGAGCTTAGCTTTTTCTCTGAGGGGAAGTCCATGAGTTGAAGTGACAGCTTGCTTCTCAAAGACAGGGTTACAGCGGAAGAGGGGTGGGACGAGACCGGGGAGACAAGCTCGACCAGTGACTACTACTAATCCCCACATCCTGGAGGACCACAGCATCCCACACAAAGTGGCTGTGGTGAAGTCAATGGCTGTCATGAGTCGAAGTGAGTGCTGACTTCTCAGGAGGAAACTTAAACTGTCCCTAGTATGCACTAAGTGGCTGTGCTATGGGAGTTCGGTGGACTGTTGGAGTACCAGCCGCAATTGGGGAAGTGAATGAGTTTCAGTGAAAGGTTGCTTCTCAAAATCAGCACACAGATCAAGGACTCCATTTGATCCCCGAGCTATCTAAAGGGTGACCCGTGGACTGCTGGAGTTTTCCTCCGGTTCCCGGTGGCTGGGATGGGTCTCGGCTTCTCAAAGCCATGGCACTGCTGCATATGCAGTGCAGCTTCTCGAAAGAGAGCTGTCCCACGGAAAAACGGTGCATTACTGGAGCTTAGCTTTTTCTCAAAGGGGAAGTCAATGAGTTGAAGTGAAAGGTTGCTTCGGAAGTCTATGGCTTTCATGAGTTTCAGTGACAGCTTGCTTCTCAAAGAGGGCGTTACAGCGGAAGAGGGGTGGGACGAGACCAGGGAGAGGAGCTCGACCAGCTGCTGCGACTAATCCTCACCCACATCCTGGAGGACCACAGCATCCGCAGTAGTGGCTGTGGTGAAGTCAATGGCTGTCATGAGTTGAAGTGAGTGCTCACTTCTCAGGAGGAAACTTAAACTGTCCCTATGCACTAAGTGGCTGTGCTATGGGAGTTCGGTGGACTACTGGAGTACCAGCCGCAATTGGGGAAGTGAATGAGTTTCAGTGAAAGGTTGCTTCTCAAAATCAGCACACTGATCGGGTCACCCAGAGGTCCACAGCCTCTACGTAGTGGCTGTGCTGAAGTCAATGACTTCCATGAGTTTAAGTGAAAGGTTGCTTCTCAAAGGCGAGGACTTGCCTGTTTCATTTTCGCAGCGAGACAGGCAGCTGCAGTAACACTCACAACCACACACACAAGGACAGCTTTTGCACAGAGGCTCATGAGTTCAAGTGACAGCTTACTTCTCAAAACCATACTTCGGGATCAGGGAGTACGTCTTCCACTCCCAGGGCACTCCAAAGGGCGACCCGTGGACTGCTGGACTTTACCTCCCTCAGTTGGGGAAGTGAATGATGAGTTTAAGTGAAAGCTTGCTTCTCAAAGACGGGTTACAGCAGAAGGGGAAGAGGAAGAGGATGAGACTGAGGAGAGAGAGGTTGCTTCGGAAGTCTATGGCTTTCATGAGTTTCATGAGTTGAAGTGAGTGCTCACTTCTCAGGAAAATTAAACTGTCCGTACACACTAAGTGGCTGTTCTATGGCGATCGGTCGACTGCTGGAGTACCTCCCACACATAGGGGAAGTCCATGAGTCGAAGTGAAAGCTCACTTCTCAGATAACTTGAATTGCGAGACTGGGGAGAGACGCTCGGCCAGCTGCTGCAACTAATCCTCCTCACCCACATCCTGGTGGAACAAAGCATCCACCGAGAAGTGGCTGTGGTGAAGTCAATGGCTGTCATGAGTCGAAGTGAAAGCTCACTTCTCAGGAGGAAACTTAAACTGTCCCTATGCACTAAGTGGCTGTGATATGGGCGTTCGGTGGACTGTTGGAGTACCAGCCGCAATTGGGGAAGTCCATGAGTTGAAGTGAGTGCTCACTTCTCAGGAAAATTAAACTGTCCGTACACACAAAGTGGCTGTGGTATGGGCGATCGGTGGACACCTGGAGTACCACCCGCACATAGGGGAAGTCCATGAGTTGAAGTGACAGCTTGCTTCTCAGGAGGAAACTTAAACTGTCCCTACGCACTAAGTGGCTGTGCTATGGGCGATCGGTCGACTACTGGAGTACCACCCGCACATAGGGGAAGTCCATGAGTTGAAGTGACAGCTTGCTTCTCAAAGACAGGGTTACAGCGGAAGAGGGGTGGGACGAGACCGGGGAGAGAAGCTCGACCAGCGACTGTTACTTATCCCCACATCCTGGAGGACCACAGCATCCACAGTAGTGGCTGTGGTGAAGTCAATGGCTGTCATGAGTTGAAGTGAGTGCTCACTTCTCAGGAGGAAACTTAAACTGTCCCTGTGCAGTCAGTGGTTGGGGAGAGAGGCACGGCCAGCTGTGCCTCCACCGTAGGGGCTGTGCTCAAGTGTCTGAACTTGAAGTCGAAGTGAGAGCTCAAAATTGCTCCATATGAGACTGGGGAGAGAAGCTCGACCAGCGACTGCTACTTATCCCCACATCCTGGAGGACCACAGCATCCGCAGTAGTGGCTGTGGTGAAGTCAATGGCTGTCATGAGTTGAAGTGAGTGCTCACTTCTCAGGAGGAAACTTAAACTGTCCCTGTGCAGTCAGTGGTTGGGGAGAGAGGCACGGCCAGCTGTGCCTCCACCGTAGGGGCTGTGCTCAAGTGTCTGAACTTGAAGTCGAAGTGAGAGCTCAAAATTGCTCCATATGAGACTGGGGAGAGAAGCTCGACCAGCGACTGCTACTTATCCCCACATCCTGGAGGACCACAGCATCCGCAGTAGTGGCTGTGGTGAAGTCAATGGCTGTCATGAGTTGAAGTGAGTGCTCAATTCTCAGGAGGAAACTTAAACTGTCCCTATGCAGTCAGTAGTTGGGGAGAGAGGCACGGCCAGCTGCTGCAACTAATCCTCCTCACCCACATCGTGGTGGAACAAAGTATCCACCAGGAAGTGGCTGTGGTAAAGTCAACGGCTGTCATGAGTCGAAGTGAGTGCTCACTTCTCAGGAGGAAACTTAAACTGTCCCTGTGCAGTCAGTGGTTGGGGAGAGAGGCACGGCCAGCTGTGCCTCCACCGTAGGGGCTGTGCTCAAGTGTCTGAACTTGAAGTCGAAGTGAGAGCTCAAAATTGCTCCATATGAGACTGGGGAGAGAAGCTCGACCAGCGACTGCTACTTATCCCCACATCCTGGAGGACCACAGCATCCGCAGTAGTGGCTGTGGTGAAGTCAATGGCTGTCATGAGTTGAAGTGAGTGCTCACTTCTCAGGAGGAAACTTAAACTGTCCCTGTGCAGTCAGTGGTTGGGGAGAGAGGCACGGCCAGCTGTGCCTCCACCGTAGGGGCTGTGCTCAAGTGTCTGAACTTGAAGTCGAAGTGAGAGCTCAAAATTGCTCCATATGAGACTGGGGAGAGAAGCTCGACCAGCGACTGCTACTTATCCCCACATCCTGGAGGACCACAGCATCCGCAGTAGTGGCTGTGGTGAAGTCAATGGCTGTCATGAGTTGAAGTGAGTGCTCACTTCTCAGGAGGAAACTTAAACTGTCCCTATGCACTAAGTGGCTGTGCTATGGGCGTTCGGTGGACTGTTGGAGTACCAGCCGCAATTGGGGAAGTGAATGAGTTTCAGTGAAAGGTTGCTTCTCAAAATCAGCACACAGATCAAGGACTCCATTTGATCCCCGAGCTATCTAAAGGGCGACCCGTGGACTGCTGGAGTGTAACCTCCCTCACCCTCAATTGGGGAAGTGAATGAGTTTCAGTGAAAGGTTGCTTCTCAAAATCAGCACACTGATGGAGTCACCCAGAGGTCCACAGCCTCTATGTAGTGGCTGTGCTGAAGTCAATGACTTCCATGAGTTCAAGTGAAAGGTTGCTTCTCAAAGGCGAGGACTCGCCTGTTTGCTTCTCAAAAAACCATACTTCTGGATCAGGGAGTACGTCTTCCACTCCCAGGGCACTCCAAAGGGCGACCCGTGGACTGCTGGAGAGAGGCAGCCTGGCTAGTGGTGGTGGTGGTGCCAGGCATTGCCTTGCCCCCTGCTTGCACCTCACCTAAACGTGCAGTCAATCATGGACAAACGGTTGTAAACCGCCCAGAGAGCTTTGGCTGTGGGGCGGTATATAAATGTAATTAAATAAATAAATAAATAAATAAATAAATAAATAAATAAATGGAGTCTTTTGGAACTGGGTGGAAAACTATCCGGATGAGTTGACTAAGCTGTACCGGACGCCACAGAAATGAAATGAACTCAAGTGCGGTGCTTTGCCCTCACAGTCAGTCACACACACGCACGGTGACAAACTCTGCCTAGTGCCTACAGAGAAAAAACCAGCCTGCCTGAACTGTAGTGTGCCTGCCAACCCAAGGAGGGGTGGAATTAAAGGGAGCCTGCCTGTCACTCCCACGAGGGCTTGAGGGTGGGGTATCCCAGCAGGGGGAGATTGCCCTTCAGAAAGACCAGCTGCTCCACCAAGTCCGGCTCCAAGCGAGAGCGGTGAGGGGTCACTATGTCGCCCGCCATAGAGAACACCCTCTCGCTTGGAACACTGGTGGGTGGGCAGCTGAGTCGATCCATGGCCACCCGCGCCAGGTCCGGCCAAATCTGAAAACGGGATGACCAGTAGGCCAGGGGGTCCATGGAGGAGTCCTCGATGGGCTCTGACAGGTAACGCTGCACGGTGGTTGCAGCGTCATCCTGGCTGGTGGCTGGGGAGGGTCTCTGCCCAAACACGGTGTGCAGAGCCTCTTCCCAATACCCCTCGCCTGTGCTGCTGCTGGGAGGGATGCAGGTGAGGCTGCTGCTGGTGCTGCTGGTGCTGCTGCGGGGAGGGGTGGCCTGCTCCTCTGCCTCACTCTGCCCCACCCTCTTGGCCCATGCCGCCCGCACTTCGCCCACCAGCGTTTCCACCCAGTGCTGCCTGCTATTTGGCCCACAAAGCCCATCCTTCACACGAGGGTCGCACATGGCTGCCAACATGTGGACCCTGTCGGTTTGGATGGGCTCCAGCCTCCGCGTCACGCCGTCCCTCAGCCTAGTCACCGCTTCGCGGACCTCGGGCTCGAAGCGCCTGCCGGTGACGGGATCCCTGTACTCCAGAAAGTCGCCCATCTGTTTCTGGAGATGCCTGCATACAGGGATCACCTGGCTGAGGAGGGCAGAGCTTTTGCTCAGGGTCTCGGTGGCGTTCAGGAACGGCTTGAGGACCGCCACCAGCTGGGACATGGCGTCCCACTGCTGCTTGCCCAGGTGGTGGACGCCCATGTCCCTGACCCTGAACAAGTCGTGGATGGCACGCTGTTGCTCCACCATCCGCTCCAGCATCAGGTAGGTGGAGTTCCAGCGTGTCACCACATCCTGCACTAGCCTGTGCTGCGGGAGATTCAACTCCTCCTGCTTCTCCCGCAGCAAGCGACTGCCCTTGACGCTGTGGTGGAAATGGCCTGCCACCTTTCTGCAGCTCTCCAGGAGGTTACGGATCCCGGACAGGGGACCGAGGTTGGGCTTGCTGCTGCCCATCCCAAGGCCATCCCTCACCACCAGGTTCAAGACGTGCGCGATGCAGCGGACGCCCTCGAATCCGCCGTCGCGCACCGCCTTCACCATGTTGGCTCCCCCGTCCGTGACCATGTAACCGCGGGTGACCTTCTGCCCAGCTAGCCACCCATCCACCATGCGGTTCATGGCCTCCGTAATCTCCCCTGCCGTGTGGGACTGGTCCATCACTTGCGTGTGGAGGAGGGCCCAGCAGTAGCCCTCCTTGCCAGTCCCTGTAGTGCTGGATCCTTCCTGCCCCACGGCTGCCCACCAGTGTGCCGTCAGGGACAGGTAAGCGTGCACTCCGCCCTCGCTGGACCAAATGTCCGAGGTGAAGTGCACCATCCGTGCCTCTGCCTGGCACAGACGACCCAGCACTAACTCCCTGCAGGAACGGTACAGGGAAGGCACCACCCGCCTGCTCAGGGTGGTGCGACACGGCAGCTTGTAGTATGGCACCACAAGCGCCATCAGCCTCTTGAAGCCTGCGTTGTCGACGAGGCTGAATGGCTGGTCGTCCAACGCCACCATCTCACCGATTGACGTGGTGATCTGGGAGGGCGTTGGAAAACGCCATCTTGTGGTTCCATACTTCCCCCACCCCATTTCCGGCAGGGTTGCCTGCCTAACCCTTGTGGGGATGGGAGATGGAGAGCTGAGACTGGAAGTGCCAGCAGCAGCAGCAGCAGCAGCAGCAGCAGCAGCAGCAGCAGCCGCCGCCTTCGGCTTTCCCCTGGAACCAGTCGCCTTGCCCGCCTCTTTCCCCAGCAAGACCGACTGGTGCTGCCTCTTAAGATGCATCTTCATGCTGCTGGTTCCATAATGCCCTGTCGATGAACCCCTGCTTAGGCTGAGTTTGCAGTGGCGACAGACAGCAAAGCGGGGATCCGCTCCCAACTCAAAGTGGTCCCACACGATGCTTGTCTTTCGTTTCCGTGGTGACACCACCAATTGCCCGCCTGAGCTCTCTGGTGTTGCCACAGAAACAGGGGTGTGGGATGAGACTGGGGAGAGAGCCTCGGCCTGCTGCTGCTCCTCCTCAGCCCCCACATCCTGGAGGCCCACCGCCTCCTCCTCCTCCTCCCCCCCCCTCCACTGTGCTGAGGACCTCGTCTAGGTCCATCATCGGGCTCGTGGGCTGAAAGGAGAATGAAGGAGTTGGGGATACTCCTCCTCCTCTAATGGCACTGCTGCCACGTGCCTCTTGCAAACGGGCACTTTTCCCATTCCCACCCTCAAAAAGAGAACGCCGGGCACAAGTTGCAGAAGAGAGTGGCTCTGCCTGCTGCTTGTCCTGCTTCTGTTTTGGAGCAGTCAGCCAAGGAGTTGCCCGTTTGAGTTTCACAGGAGGAGAGGAAGCCTGCTTACTGCTGGCAGACTGAGCCTTGCTGCTTTCAGCACGCCTGCTTCCTCTTTTCATGATGACTAACAAAATATTAATACTACTAATACTATGTATAAGGTACTACTAAGAATATGTATAAGAAGATATAATATGTTTAAATGTAGGGAAATGGGACAAGAACAATAAAATATACTACTACTAATATGTATGAGAATATACTAATATATATATATATATCTACTACTAAGAATATCTACAAGAATATAATAATATGTTTAAGAATATTACTAATAAATGTAGGGAAATGGGACAAGAAATGGGACAACCACTACTATAACAAGAACAAAATATGAATACTACTACTACTAATATGTATGAGAATGTATACTAATAGACTACTAAGACTATGTCAAAGAATATAATATAATATGTTTAAGAATAGGGAAATGGTGTGCGTATGCTTTCCCCAAAATGCTCAATCTGTGGCTGCCTGTTGAACTTGACAAAAGCAGCCCACTCCGTCGAAGTTACACAGAGAAGAAAAAGAGAATCCAATTTTTTTGGTATATTTGGTATATAGAAGATAGAAGGAAACACAATCAGGATTTAAGAGAGGGGAGGGGGGAAAAGAACCAACCACTACTATAATATGTATGAGAATGTATACTAATAGACTACTAAGACTATGTCAAAGAATATAATAATAATATGTTTAAGAATAGGGAAATGGTGTGCGTATGCTTTCCCCAAAATGCTCAATCTGTGGCTGCCTGTTGAACTTGACAAAAGCAGCCCACTCCGTCGAAGTTACACAGAGAAGAAAAAGAGAATCCAATTTTTTTGGTATATTTGGTATATAGAAGATAGAAGGAAACACAATCAGGATTTAAGAGAGGGGAGGGGGGAAAAGAACCAACCACTACTATAAGAAGAACAAAATATGAATACTAATATAATATGTATGAGAATATATACTAATGGACTATGTGAAAGAATATAATAAAATATGTTTAAGAATATAAATGTAGGGAAATGGGACAAAAACTGTGTGTATGCTTTCAAAAGAAAGCTTTCACAAAAGCAGAACAGTCAGGCTTTAATACAGGGAAGGGGGGGGCAACCAACCCAACCACACACTCCAAAATTCAAAAATAAAGTTTATATTAAATCAAAGTAAGGGGAAAACACAGGGCAAACTAAGCTACAAGTCAGAAAGAAGCAAACAAACACACACACGCGCCAAACTAAACCTATATTAAATTAATCTATCTCCAAAGCAGGAGCACTAGCTAAGTAAGTGTTCCCTCCACGAACGCCAACCCACAAAGAGACACAAAACAGAAAGTTCTCAGGGTGGGTCTGCCTTAGTCCCCCCTCCAACGCTGGGATTGGAGGAGGATGCTTTCTGAGGAGATCAATTCTCATCAGGATTGGGAGTTGAATGTGCCTGTCATCGCTTCCAAAAAAATAAAAAAAAAAAAATAAAAAAAACCCAAACCCCGATTTTTAAAAAAATATTGCACGTGAACCACAGCACGCAGAAAGTTGAGAGTGGTCTCAAAATGACCCCCATCCACGACTCTCTGTGCACAAGAATTTTCAGAACGATAGCTTAAACCCCCCCCCAGTTATCCCCGATTCTTTCCCTCAATGCAATCCTATGGGCGAAAAGCCGAAACGGAGCCCCGCGGTTGACCCGATTTTTAAAAAAATATTGCACGTGAACCACAGCACGCAGAAAGTTGAGAGTGGTCTCAAAATGACCCCCATCCACGACTCTCTGTGCACAAGAATTTTCAGAACGATAGCTTAAACCCCCCCCCAGTTATCCCCGATTCTTTCCCTCAATGCAATCCTATGGGCGAAAAGCCGAAACGCAGTTTGAGCCCCGCGGTTGACCCGATTTTTAAAAAAATATTGCACGTGAACCACAGCACGCAGAGAGGTGAGAGTGGTCTCAAAATGACCCCCATCCACGACTCTCTGTGCACAAGAATTTCCAGAACGATAGCTTCAAAAACAACGTAGTTATGCGCGATTATTTGCCGCAATGCAATCCTATGGCGAAATGTTTTCAAGATGGCGACCGGAGCGCTCCGACTGAACTCGGAGCTCCGAAAAATGGTCGCTTCTCTTCGCCTTGCTTCTAGGGGGTCCGCGGTCCGCTCCTACTCCGCCTCTGGGTAAGGCGGAGCAGGCCAATCCGCTACTGCTTCTACGCTCCTAATCGGAGCGGAGCACATCCCTACTTTTCATAGCACAGTTCTTAGATATCGAAAGTCTAAATAGCAAAGCATCCATGTGCAGAGTGCTTTCAAAGTCCCAAGCAGAGATGGAATCCAAAGCAGGAGGGTTTTCAGGCCTAGCACCTCTTTCCCATTCTTTCAAGGTTTAAGGACATCAGGGAAGTGACATTCAAGCAGTGGGGAAAGCAAGAAAGGTTTATTCTTCTACTTCGCCTTCTTGAAGAAAACTTAACGACTCTCCTTTCCCACAAAGTATTTGTGTGGGTGTGCAGTTCCTTAAAATAAACTAATTTTTTTTTTCCAGCTTTGCACCAGCATTTAAACCCTATTCAAAGCTATTTGACAGACAGATCCTCTGACCTGTAAGGCACGCCCATGTGCCAACAGGGCTGGACAGCACAACCCACGAAAGTGACACTACAATCTGAGTAACACTCCCAAACAGTCCCCCCCCCCACCTTTCCACTATACCCAGGTTCCCAGGGAAACCTTTTCTAGCTGCAAGGCCGTGGCAGTGAGTGAAAGCTACTCCCGTGTGAACCGCTGACAGAGATAAGCTTGCAGAGACATTGTGACATTCTCAAACTATTCCGAATAAATTATTTCTTCCTAATAAGTCTAACTACATTGTACAAGGCTTTGGCCTTGTACCTATACCTGACATTTCCCATCATGACATGATGCAATTCACTACTCTGGTAATCAGAAATGGTGGCACAGAGAGCCAGACGTCCCACTGAGTTCAGCTGGGCTTCCTCTCAAGGAAGCATCCACTATCTCCATTGATATACTGGCTTGCCTTTCCTCAACTCAAGGTTTAAAATTCTTGTACTTGTGTACAAAGCCCTAAACAACGTGGGACCAGGATACCTGAGAGAGTGCCTTCTCCCTTACCAACCTGCCCGGTCACTGAGGTCATCCGAGGGCCTGCTCCTGGTGGTTCCACCTAGATCCATCCTCCGATTGGAATCCACCAGGGGAAGGGCCTTCAGCGTGGTGGCTCCCCCTCCTGTGGAATTCCCTGCCTCTGGAGGTCAGGCAGGCTCGACCTTGTACTCCTTTCAGCGCCTCCTGAAAACATCTTTATTCCAAGAAGCCTTTCTTTAACATGCAGCCTTGGATTTCTGTTTTTGCTTCTTTTAAATTTTGTTTTAACTGTTTTATTCTGTTTTTGTTTTTATTTAACCTTGCACACCGCTCCAAAATTTTTCATTGGGGAGCAGTATATAAACATTCTAAATAAATAAATAAATAAATAAATAAATAAATAAATAATAAACTCTCTAAACCACATCTATCATGTCCTGAATATACTAGGGAGGTGGTTTAGCATGGTTCCACATCAAGAAACTTGACACTATCTGAATCACAACAAGGTAGTTGTATTTTATACTGTAGTTTTATACTGTTGTTTTATACTTTGAATGGTTTTGATTTTTGTGAATCACCCCGAGAGCCCCGGCTATTGGGCGGTATAGAAATGTAATAAATAAATAAATAAATAAATAAATACTTTAGCTTGCAGGTGTAATTGAGTATTTAGCAGGAATGGATGTTTCTCCAGTTCAGATTCTTGGCTATAGACATTGTCCTTTGGGCTGTTTAGAGTTTTTTGCTCTTCTACCTTTTGGGGCTTACTAAAACAGAAGCAAGGCATTGGAGGGCATGAAAGTTTGAATGCCCAGACCATTCCATTGATGGAGACATTTACCAAATGCAAGCACTTCCTGTTTGTCTTCACCATTAGGTGGCAGTATAGGGATTATTTTTATTTGATTTGATTGCTTTCAAAAGGAAGCCCCGATGAACTTTTCTTGCTCACATAGAACGTTAACTGAATCATTAACTTCCTTTTTTTTAATTTCCACGATACAGGGGAATGATGTTGAGTAGTAGATTTTCTACATGTAATCTCACAGCACTAAATCACACAATTGCTACACTTTACTGCTAAAAATCACTCT
Organism: Elgaria multicarinata webbii; assembly: GCF_023053635.1. NCBI lineage: Eukaryota > Metazoa > Chordata > Lepidosauria > Squamata > Anguidae > Elgaria > Elgaria multicarinata. The sequence continues at coordinate 6,169,595 of NC_086184.1, forward strand.
TCTGATTAGTTTAACTTCAGCCCAACTGACAGTGTTGGCAAATTTTGAATCATTAATAATTTGTAAGTTCAACATACACTGTCTAAAGAGCTAATCTCGGAGAAATAAAAAGAACAAAGGCAAAAAACTTATTATGCTGATACATTGACTTTAAATTCTATGGGGGTTAGCACAGAATGACATTCATGAAAGGAAAGGAAATATAAATGACAAGTGTAGAGATTCAAGCTACTTGTGCTTGTGCAAAATGCAGCAGCCAGATTAATAACCGGAACCAGAAGGTTTGAACATATAAGACCAACTCTGGCCTGCTTGCATTGGCTGCCTTTACATGACCGAGCCCAGTTCAAGGTGCTGATTTTAACCTATAAAGCCTTACAGGGCGTGGGACCACAATACCTCACGGAACGCCTATCCCGACATGAACCTACCCATACACTACGCTCAACATCTAAGGTCCTCCTTCAAGCGCCTACTCCGAGGGAAGCTCAGAGGATGGCAACAAGGGAGAGGGCCTTCTCAGTGGTGACCCCCCAATTATGGAATGATCTCCCTGATGAGGCTCGCCTGGCGCCAACGTTGTTAAGACTTTTCTCCCAGGCAGTAAACAACATATGCTGAGTTTTTAACCGACTCCAGAATAGCTGCTTTAAATGGCTATTGCTATTTTTATGCTTTAAAATTTTTGTATATCTGTTTTTAATGTTCATTGTTTTTAACTTTTGTAAACCTCCCAGAGAGCTTCGGCTATGGGGCAGTATATAAATGTAATAAATAAATAAAAAAGCTATGCAGCTAAAGAATTTCTATTTCCTTTTTCGTTTCCTCTAAGTCTAAATAAAGAGAATAGGTAGGGTGGCTGCATGTATTTAAATACATATTTGTGTCTGTTCTCTCAAAATATGCCTTTAAATGTGTACCATCTCTCAAAATGCTTATTTAAATGCATATTTTGATATGTTTAACATGCTGGGAAATGTGTCATAACATTAGCAGGACTGTGAAATGTGATGGAAAAGTAAATTCTGATCCACGTGTTATTCGAGGGGGCAGATCCAAATTATTTCATATAGCATTTAATGAAGATTGAATTCCCCTAGTATCCTAGTGATATTTGTTTAGAGAACCGAATTGAAGGTCTTTATTTTTGTTTGTAAATATTTGGTGGATATTAGGTGCCCCGATTCCTGAAGCCGGAAGTAGTATCAGCCAAGGATGGCGGAGACATTAATTTGGTTTGAACATTAATTCACACTTGTGAAACAACAGGTGAACCAAAACTCAGTTTTCGTTGAAATTTTCAGGTTTCCAAATTTTACAATGGAGCTCTCCAATCTTCAAATAAAGTGCACAAAGTATAGTGAAAATAGGGTTCAAAAATGCACTGCATTAGAAAAGTTGCTCGCGAAAAGGTGCACAGTTGGCAAAATTGCATACAAAGTGCATTTATTAGGAGAAAGGCACATGGAACTGCCCTTCCCCTGCGTCCCGCTTGCTTGGCTGTGGGGAGGCAGTTGCAGGCAGGGGCAAAGGGAGACTTGCCTCCCCACCACTGGTCAGAGCAGGGTGGCACCACCTAATGGGATGGCATGGTACAGCCTATATTAGGCACACACGCCCGTCCTTGGGCCTTCTTTCATTTTGCAGCTCCCTCCCTCCCTGTATGCAGTGTGGGCTTGGCTGGTCATCCTGTTGAGGGCTGAGTAGGATTTTTTCCCATAGTCAAATTGGCTGGGACTATGGGTCTTTTCGCTTACTCCATACTGTAAGTCAGGAAGAGAGTGTCTTAGATAAATCACTTTAAATAGGTGTGATACAGTTAAAATTCCTGGTTGTGAACAGCAGTAGAAGAACTTAGAATATGAGCTTGACTTTTAAGGCCAAGACAGAGAGCAATACTAACTGTACCCTAAACTGTCAAAACACCATGACTTTGCAAAATAGAAGATGTTTTGCTAGCTTCTGCCTTGTACCCCACCCTGCCAGAACCATATGTATTCTTTAGATAAGAAGTTTATAAGGTGTTTACGCCCCACAAGTGGACACAAACAAGCCATTGCATCAACTTACACCTGATTCGATATTTTGAGTTTGTTTGAGTGCTGTGATTGGACATTAACTAGGGTGACCATACGGAAAAGAGGACAGGGCTCCTGTATACTACAGGAGCTATACAACAGCTATACTGTGACCAGATTTAAAAGAGGGCAGGGCACCTGCAGTTTTAACTGTTGTGATGAAGAGGAAATTTTCCCAAGTTTCCCATATATACAAATGACACCTGCTGAAATTTCCTTTTCAATACAACTGTTAAAGATACAGGAGCCCCGTCCTCCTTTTCATAGGGTCACCCTACATTAACCGAAGACTTATGATTTGTGCCTTTTTGGATCCCAGTAATGATTGGTGTTTTCGTTGTATATGAATGATGATTGGTGGGTTTTGGAGCCACCACAATAACTATATGTATGATGTACCTGTAAAATCTGCCTGGAAACTAAACTAGGCAGAATTCTTGTTTTTGTTGTAAAGCCCACATTTTCTCTTTTCTGTGCAGAAAATAATAAAGCCTTGCTGTTTCGGACTCTCACCTTGTGTGTGGAAATTGGCGTTCTTGCACACTGGGCATGGACCCTCCCTAGGTCTGTCTCTGGGAACAGGTATCAGGTGGATTTGGTCGTATTTTCTTTTAGGCAGGTAGGGCCGAGCATGCTTAGAGGAAAAGGACGGTGATCATTTAGTGGCACTGTTCAGGGTGACTGGTGATTCGTGAGGCCTTCTGCAGAGGGTTCTGTGGCCCCATTGGGGGGATAAGGATTACCAGTTAGGCCGACCCATGTCTCTCCAACCAGGGTTTTGAGGCCGGGGGGTGAGGGGCATGGGAAGGTCTACCCTCCTCAAAAGGGGTATGGCCTGGGAGTGGCAATCCTTGAAGCCATCCTCAGACATGGAATGTTTCACCCATTATAACACCTAGCTAGTTGCTGGCATAGCATAGGGTCCACCCAGGTTCCCTTTGCATATCATTTAATAAAATGTGGCCCGAGTTTGATACCATATATTGTTGCCTTGTCTCCTTATTTCACACCTCACACCGCAAATGCTTATGTATTATCATGCAAACTAGATAGATTAGATAGATAGATACATAGATAGAGTTTGGGACAAGCCAAATTTAAAACTAGAACAATTCTCAAAATTCAGGACGAACTGAAATTAAGTTTGGCAAAATGAGGAAGGGAGAGAAACCAAAATGGACAGATACATCATTCAAATTTGTTTTCTTTTGAATCTCTGCCCTTGTTGTTCATCACCACACCTTGTCATGGTAGCCCAGCCATTTGGAAACGCTGTCCAGAGAAGAATGGGACCTGTTTCATGCCACAGAAATTAAAAGTAAGGGCTGTAGAGAATATAATATCTAATGGTTTATGTATTTCATGGTGGGTGCATTAATAACAAACCAAAACAGTTTGGAGGATTTATTATATTTAAGAAAATGACAAGCATATCTTTCCCATTCTTTCAAGATTTAAGGACATCAGAGAAGTGACATTCAAGAACTGCAGAAGCAATAAGAGTTTATTCTTCTACATCTCCTTCTTGAAGATAACTCAATGACTCTCCTTTCCCACAAAGTGTGTGTGTGTGTATGTGCGCAGTTCTTTAAAATAAATTAATATTTTTAAAGGCCAAACTTGTGGTATCATTTTTCATTTTGACAGCTCCTGAAATGCAGATAGATTTTGCATCAGATAGTGGATGTATTTATTTATTTCCTACAAGCCCGCCTATCCCATCTTGCTTCAGTTCCATTTTGGTCTGCTTTTCTGCTCTCGTATGATCTGAGGATTATTATTTCCTTTTTCAAATGACCCTCTAACAAAATAGAGTTAGGGAAATTAGAGTGAGAGGGGGAGAGACAGAGGGTGGAGGGAGGGGAGAGAAAGAGGCTCTTCTGTTTGGATACTCTGACAGATATGTTAATGAACTGCTTCACAAATAGACAGGAATGTGCAATATTGACATTTGGCTGAGATGGTCGTGGGTGGAGGCGGGGGCAGAGAAATATCAAGCATTGTCACAAATGCCGACGTATCTTTTTTTTTCTTATTGATGGCCTAATAGCCAGAAGTCGAAATTGCATTAGAACTCAAAACAGCTAATGAATGTTGAAAAGGTTTTCCAGCAGCCAGATCCGGGCACCTACACTCAGAGAGTAGTCCCATGAACGATAGAGATTAGGGTGACCATATGAAAAGGAGGACAGAGCTCCTCTATCTTTAACAGTTGTATTGAAAAGGGAATTTCAGCAGGTGTCATTTGTATATATGGGGAACCTGGTGAAATTCCCTCTTCATCACAACAGTTAAAGCTGCAGGAGCCCTGCCCTCTTTTAAATCTGGTCACTCTAGTATAGCTCCTGCGCCTTTAACTGCTGTGATGAAGAGGGAATTTCACCAGGTTCTCCATGTATACAAATGACACCTGCTGAAATTCCCTTTTCTGTGCAACTGTTAAAGATACAGGAGCCCTGTCCTCCTTTTCATATGGTCACCCTAATAGAGATAGATAATAGCAACTTCTCCCCCCACATCAGCCCTAAAATAAAAGAGGCTTGAAAGAGGTCTCACTGTGGTACACACTCATCCCCCTTCCAGTGATCCTCTTCCTTTGCTGTTCTACAAGGGGAGAGATAGTGGAAGAAGTACTATATGAGTGGCTTGACTGGTTAGCCAGAAGCAGAAAAGAACTATTATCTTCAGTACTCTGGATCTTCAGCCCCCATGACATCGGTGGTGAGTATCAGGGCTCAGAGGAGTGCCATGCACCACCATTTCAATAGTACAAGAATGACTCCATTATAGTGTCTGGAGGGATTAAGACACCAGCACCCATTAGTGGGCCGTGTTGGGCCCTGTGGGTTCCGACATTCACCCGACCAGACCTGTTCCTGACACCAAATCTGGGAAAAGAAATGGCAAAGAAGAGGCATATTTCCATGTTTTGCCAGCAAGGCACTTGAAATAAATACCATCTTGATGTCTAAATCTTAGGCCATAGCTAGACCTAAGGTTTGTCCCTGGATCGTCCGGGGGTCAAACCTGTTCATCCAGGTGACACACAGGGGATCCAGTGCTCAGGCAGGGGCGAACCCTGGATGATCCCAGGATAAACCCTAAGTCTAGCTGTGGCCCTAGTCTTTAATCCTGCTAACTAGGGATGGATGGATCACTCATTATGGATACGTATGATACCATACGTTTCCACTGGCCTAATGCAATTTCTTTTTAAAGCTGCCAAAAATATGCATCTCAAGGTGTATAAAAACATAATAAGTGCCCTGCCAGATCAGACCAAGGGTCCATCTAGTCCAGCACAGTGGCCAACCAGCCGTCGGACAGGGACCAACAAAGTAGGACATGGTGCAAAAGCACCCTCCCACCCATGTTCCCCAGCAATTGGTGCACACAGGCTGATTGCCTTGAATACTGGAGATAGCACACAACCATCAGGGCTAGTAGCCATTGATAGTCTTTGCTAACTGTTTATGTGATTTGACGCATGAATTCATAGTTAAGTAGGCACATCTCCTGGAGGTAATGATCCTGTGCCAATGATTTGGTGTTTGCATATTTGATTGCAGACTTTCCTTTTGCAGTTCAACGTTTTGGTTGCACGTTCCCAGAGAAGATGTGGTTATGTACGTGTGTGAGTGTGTTTCTGTGTGTGTGCATGCCCAGAGATATGAGCAGGATCGGACAATCACTAAGGCTACAATCCATTGAGCACTTACCTTGGAGTAAGTCCCATTGAACTCAAGTGGGATTGCACTGTGTAGGATTGAACTCTAAATGCTTTTAATGACTGCTGGGTAGACAATGCCCCCCCCCCCCAAACACACACACACACACAAAGCACTGAGATCTATTGAGCAGATCCGACACCGTGTTGCACACAAATGAGGCTGACTTACGGACAGACTGAAAATTCAATTCACATACATATAGAAATATGTTTAGAAATATGTGTTTTATTGGCAGCTTCATCTAGGAAGCACTTACAAAATCAATGCCAAAATTCACACACAGGCAGTTTTGTTTTGCTGACAAGGGGCAGACTAGATTATTCCATTGCAAATTTTGGTTCAAGAGACATTTGGAAGCATTGCTACTGCCAAGAGTCAATCTCCGTGCAAATCTAGAGATTGCGAAGGATGTCACTGTGCCGTGAGGATGACCGTAGCCCGGACTTGATTTCCAACCCACGTGAACCTTGAGCTAGGCTTGCAAAATTCACTTGCTCGCCTCTGGAAACTCTCGAGCGTTGCAATAGTTGCACTTAATTAACATCATTTTGGATTCAAATTAGCTCCCGAATCACACAACGTTCAGCTGCTAAACAGCAATTACAATTTAATTTTATTAATTTTGTTGATCTTCATCCACCACCATCTCATTTGTTTCATCTAATTCTGACAAAGTATACAAATACCGCCGACCCGAAATTGCCGTGAGGTTGGGTTTATTTATTTTTGGGAGCCTTTTCTTCCATGGGGGTGGGGTGGGGGTGTTAGCAGGGAAAGGGCTCTCTAGGCATCTCACCATTCTCAGCATGATTTATTTATGAGAAAACTAACACCATATGGGCTCTAAGTGCGTATTCCATAATGGTATTGGACACTAGCCTATTTGTCTGGGCTGTTGCTGTAGACGCAGAGGACATGAGCCGAATGCAAACACCTGACTATAGGTACCGAAATAATGGAGCTTTGCCCAGGAAAGTGGAATATTTTTCATCAAACTGATCATTACCGAAAGATGCATTTTTCTACAGAGGCTTAAAGGTACCACAGTGAAAATATAATAATAGAATATATCATTTTGTACTAGAACTGGGGGCCGCCAAGAAACTTAATGATGCAAATGGTAGCATTGGTTTATTCCCCGCTGAAATCAAAGAGAGATTTTCACGACAGCGTAAACAAGGGGAGGGATACAGATCCCATAAAAGGACCCCCTCCCTCTCCCCGGAGTAATGTGGGAGAAATCCTGCCCCATGGATGCAACCCCTCAGTTTGCAGAAATGTAAGCTATGCCCCTCGGTCCTGTGATTTGTGACGTTGTTAGCAAAGATTGCAACATGATTTTTAAAACATGGGAAGTGAAGCCCTCCCAAAGTGTGCCAGACCCCTAAGTAAAACTAAGCAGTGTACGCAAGGAAAGAGTACACTGCAAACTAGGGAGAGTGGAAAATCACTCTCAAAATCAAGTAGAGGTTCATAGGTATATTGTGAACCACCCAGAGAGATTGTGAACTGCCCAGAGAGCTTCGGCAATTGGGCGGTATAAAAATGTAATAAATAAACTGGAATCACCATGCAAACGCTAATGGTATTTTTATTATTTATTTATTTATTTATTTATTTATTTATTTATTTATTTATTACATTTCTATACCGCCCAATAGCTGGAGCTCTCTGGGCGATCCACAAAAATTAAAAACATTCAAAGTATAAAACAACAGTATAAAACCATAATGTAAAATACAATATAAAAGCTCAACCAGATAAAAACAGCCGCAATGCAAAATTACAAATTTAAAACACCAAGTTAAAATTTATTTATAGACAGTTAAAATACTGGGAGAATAAAAAGGTCTTCACCTGGCGTCTAAAAGCATATAATGTAGGTGCCAAGCGAACCTCCTTAGGGAGCTCATTCCACAGCCAGGGTGCCACAGCAGAGAAGGCCCTCCTCCTGGTAGCCACCTGCCTCACTTCCTTTGGCAGGGGCTCGCGGAAAAGGACCCCTGAGGATGACCTTAGGGTCCGGGCAGGTACATATGGGAGGAGGCGTTCCTTCAGATAACCTGGCCCCAAGCCATTTAGGGCTTTAAATGTCAATACCAGCACTTTGAATCGGGCCCGGACCTGGACTGGCAGCCAACGAAGTTGTAAAAGGACTGGCGTAATGTGATCTCGCCGGCCAGTCCCTGTTAGTAAGCGTGCTGCCCTGTTTTGTACCAGCTGAAGTTTCCGGACCGTTTTCAAAGGCAGCCCCACGTATAACGCATTGCAGTAATCCAAACGAGAGGTTATCAGAGCATGGATAACTGTAGCTAAGCTATCTCTGTCCAGATAAGGGCGTAGCTGGTATATCAGCCTAAGCTGATTTTTGATATTAATATGTCCTTTTCCTCACTTCTTATTAGCAGCCTTTTTTTTTTAAAAAAAGCCTAGTTTCTTTAGATCCTCCCTCTGATGACAGAATAGTGGAGAGGTGTGCCTTTTTTTTTTCCCTTTCTTTTTTTTGACATGCCCGATCACCATCCAGCTGGTAGACTTAGGCGGAGGACGGGTTTTGCAGGCGGGGTGGAGCCAGAAATAAAGGAAGACGTGGCACGTGCTCAGCACGCGAACAGCTTTGTGAGGTGGGGGCGGAGCCAAGCGTATAAATGCTCGCCCCCCCCCACGAGGCTATTGGCCTCTTCCAATTTTGGCCCCACCTTCCCTCCCTATAAACCAGTATGAGAATAGCCAGTCGTCCTCTTTGCAAGGGAGGCTGAGTAGGAATTTCCCCTGTCATTTAGTAATGTGCAGGTTTTTGCCTACTCCATACTGGATCCAATCTTTAGAAGTGGAGGATAAATAGGTTAATTCTAAATAGCAGGGTTCTGCTGGAATGAGGTCAGAATAGGGACGGTGAGCACTCTGGCACCTTGATGGTGGTTGGCAATCCAGAGGCCCTGCTCCTCGGGGGCTTTGCAGCTTTCGTTTAAGGATATGTTTTGCCTTTGGGGACCTTCTTGTCTCTGTTTTTAGCTGAGTGGCTTGCCATGATGGGCAGGCTAGTTGCCTGAGGAAATAAGCTTGATTCCCGCACGTTCACACACAGATCCATGGAGGGGAGAATCTCCATGTGTAAATAAAGAGGCCCTATTTAATCCCAAGCTCTGGTGTCTCTATGTTTATTTCTGGGACTTCCTGCTCTGCTCGCAAGGAGGAGTGGGCGAGTGTCTAGAGAATACTAGCTGTTAAAGCAACATCAGTTCCCCCAAAGCAAGCAGTATGTGTTTGCAATCCCCTATCCAAACTCAAGACTTTCTTATCCTTCAATGGTTACATTCTAATTGCTAAACCTTTTCTTCTTGTTGTTGTTGTTGTTTTAAAAAATATTTTTTATTTAGCAGAGCCATAGGCACAAAACAAATTAAAATAAAGAACTGTAAATCAAACAATAAAGAAGCATCTAAACAGAAACTATATACATTCCCATACAAAACATAATCATTCCATTTATCTGCTGTATTAACCATTTATGCTATGCCATTTCCTCGATGAATAAACCCATTAACTTATCCAACACATTAAAAAAAAATTCCATGTATCTGCCGAATTAACAATTTATAACGTGGCATTTATTGTGTGTCACTACACAATAAAAGCATTCCTTTTCTCTGCTGTATTCAACATTTATATGAAATAGATCCATTTACTTATCCATTTCCATGGTATCTAAACATTTCAGCAACTCTACCACCCTGGATGGATTCCTCTGATACCCCCATTTCAATCCATGCAGGGATCTAGTTCAGGGTCTATCGGCCATGCTGGCTGGGAATTGCAGATGTTGCAGCCCAACACATCTGGAGAGAACCAAATTAGGGCCGTAGCTAGATGGTGCTTTAACCCGGGGTGATCCCCAGGATCGCCCCGGTGCATTCACATGATGCACAGGGAATCCTGGGATCAGGGAGGGCTGATCCCTCCTTTGCCCTGGGATATAGCCCTACACTTTAGGCCCGCTTTTTCCATGGTCTCGGGCTGATCCTGAGACCGCGGAATGTGTGGGTGGGCGTCTTGAGTTGTCACGGCTCCTTGCAGTTACTCTCGAGGAGCTGGGACCCGTGCACAGGGCACAAAGCTCCTCAGGAGCTCTGCGCCCATTAGGGGTGGAGTGGGGGAGGCCAGGAAATATATAAAACTACCTTTTACGCACAAGTGCTCGTGCACTCCTCCCTCTTTTATTTTTTTTAAAAAATGGTGGGTGCACCGTTCTTTCCCTCTGAGATCATCGCGCGCTGCCATGTAAACACAGGGGGAGATTTCGCAATAAAAATATCACGAGATCTTCACCCTTCCATCGTGCTAGACCGGGAGGTCTAGCTGAGGCCTAGGAGGGCTAGTGAAGATGAAGTTCCTTGGTCAATTACAGTCTCTAAAGGAGTGTCACCGATGACGCAATGCATGCTAGCTTCAGTAAATACATCCTTTGTGTTGTTGTTGTTGTTGTTTAAAGTCACTGTTTGTTACTTGGGATATTTCCATGTATCATCCCTGCAAGAACACGAGTACCAAAGACTAAGATAGCATGGTTGTCACTCAGTCAGTGTAGATAGATGTATTTATTGAACCTAACATGTATGGGATCAGTGACTCTCCTTTAGAGACACTAATTAAACAAAACAAAACAAAATATTCTATCTTGTCACAGAGTCCATCTGCATGATGCCCTCCTGTCTCTCTGCTCGTGTATGCTGAAGCGCTGAGCTTGGGAGGCTGGGTACTTTGAAAGTGCTGTTGCAGGCAAAGAGAGGGGGGGGGAATAAAGAGACGGGACCAGTATGTATGGTTGCAAATTGGGCCAGATTTATTATGACCTGCAAAGGAAGCACTGGGCGGGCCCTAACTACGCCAGAAACTAGCAGGTGTTTTAATGGGTGAAACATTCTATACCTGATGAGTGGTGTCTGCTTGATCGCCACCCACAGGCCTACCCCTTTTGGGAAGAGGAGGCCTTCCCGTTTCACTCCCCCTCCGATTCGCAAGGTATCAGGTGGAGTGAGGTGAGCTGGCCTCACAGGTAACCCTTATCCCTCTGCTGGGGCCGTAAGAACCCTCAGCGGAAGGCCTCAGGCATCACCTGTCACCAAACAACAGTGCCACAGAATGATCATCGTCCCTGTTTTCTAAACATGCCTGCCCCTAACAGCCTAGGCCAAATGTGACCAAATGGTAGAACCCAACTCCTAAGACACTCTCTCCAGACTTAGTGTGAAGTAGACAAAAAACATAAAGCCCCAGCCAATCTGACTCTGACTATGTGAAAAAAATCCTATTCGGCCCCCAGACAGGTGACCAGATAACCCACACTGCATACTGGGAGGGAGGCACGATCCACCAGAGGCAGAGGACTTGGTGCGGCCACCTAATATAGGTGCTTCCACCTTGCCTTCATCCAGTGGCACCATGTAGCCTCCTCCAATAGCAAGAAGGCACGTCTCTTCCTTCCCCCCGCCTGCAATAGCCTCCCTGTGGCCACATGAACAGGATGCGGGGGAAGGGCATTTCTTACTTCAGAAGTTGCCTAATTGGTTTCAGTGTAACTCTGCCCAAATGAGTTGAAGGAGTCCTCCTTGACTGTCATTTAGAATTGGACGTCTCTGGCTGTGACAACAACACTCCTATAGGAAAAGACAAAGCACCTCTGCATAGAAAATATCCTGTCGTACCTGCATGTGTGTGATTGTATGAAGCATAGCCATGCAACAAAATCATATATGTGTAATCATCACACAAGATAATCTACACATGGATGGCTCCCCACGTGAGAATTTTGTCATGTCTGAATTGTATGATGCCCTTAGTATCTTTCTTTTAAAAAAGAAGAAAATGAAAAGAAAGAGAAAAATGCTGCACTCCCTAAACCTCACACTCTTATCCTTTTTTTCCCATTTGGAAGACATGCCGCTGTGTATTTCAGTCACAAATCTCTATTACGGTCCTCTGAATATGTATAGGCACAGCGGGCAACTTACTACTGGCTGTAGCTATCTCTGGAAATTGGTGGAAAGCATGGTGTATTTTTTTTAAGGGAGCATTTCAATGCTACCACAAGCAATTTACATTTTCTACAAAAGTATCTGCTGCATAGGAAATGCTCAGAATGAATTATCTGGTTTAGCACAATGGGGGAAGCAAAAGGAGAAGGAGAAGTAATAGTAGTAATAGTAGTAGTAGTTGTAGTAGTGACTTGGAAAGCAGGATTTAATGCCTGTCTAGGAGATGTGTTCAGAAGAGGGCAACCAGGATGATCAGAGGTCTAGAAACAAAGCCCTATGAAGAGAGACTGAAAGAACTGGGCATGTTTAGCCTGGAGAAGAGAAGATTGAGGGGAGACATGACAGCACTCTTCAAATACTTAAAAGGTTGTCACACAGAGGAGGGCCAGGATCTCTTCTCGATCCTCCCAGAGTGCAGGACACGGAATAACGGGCTCAAGTTAAAGGAAGCCAGATTCCGGCTGGACATCAGGAAAAACTTCCTGACTGTTAGAGCAGTGCGACGGTGGAATCAGTTACCTAGGGAGGTTGCGGGCTCTCCCACACTAGAGGCATTCAAGAGGCAGCTGGACAACCACCTGTCAGGGATGCTTTAGGGTGGATTCCTGCATTGAGCAGGGAGTTGGACTCGATGGCCTTGTAGGCCCCTTCCAACTCTGCTATTCTATGATTCTATGATTCTATGTTCCATTAAGTTTGCTGCATCAGAGAATCACAACTGCTGATAAAAAACATTGCACCATATTGACTTTAGGAAAAATACATGTTTCTACCAGTGAACAACAAAATCTGATGTTGTCATACAATTTCACCCATTGCATTTTGGACCCAGACTTCCAACATCATCCCCATGGGAATATAATGAGTCACCTCAACAATTCGATCTTATGTGATCCTATGAGAAAAGACCTAATCAGTTATATGCCATTCCTAGCATATTTGTACTGTATATATAGATATGTTCAGTGGATGACATATTCTGTACCATCATTTCCGATTATGCATCTATACAGATTTACCTCCATGAACCATTATTGGGACGTAGGAGCACAGGAAGTTGTCTTTTGCTGAAGGAAAGCACTGGTGCATATAGCATTGTCTACACTAAGGATGTATGAGAATATCATTCCCGTTCATAAATCATCAGAACTTGCCCTGTGCCCAACCCCAAACACAAGTGCAAGTGCATTTTCCTGGGGGGAAAAACAACAACCCGCATGTTTCTAAACCTGCACCTGTGTTTTGTCACTTTTGCAAAGGGTGAGGAAGAGTGTGCTCCTTTGGGGAAAAAATGGAGTGGAAATCTGCACTTTTCCCATTGGAAATGCACAATTTCATCACTCAAAGTGCTGGTATTGACATTTAAAGCCCTAAACGGTTTGGGGCCAGGTCATTTGAAGGAACGCCTCCTCCCATATGTACCTGCCCGGACCTTAAGATCATCTTCAGGGGCCCTTTTCCATGAGCCCCTGCTGAAGGAAGTGAGGCAGGTGGCTACTAGAAGGAGGGCCTTCTCCGCTGTGGCACCCCGGTTGTGGAACGAGCTCCCCAGAGAGGTCCGCCTGGCGCCTACACTGTACTCCTTTCGTCGCCAGCTGAAGACCTTTTTATTCTCCCAGTATTTTAACACTTAATTTTAACTTAAATTTAAATTTTACTGTTTTAACTCTGTATTTTAATTTTATATCAATTTTGCTGCGTGGTTTTTATTCTGGTTGTGCTTTTTATATTGTATTGTGTATTTGTGCTTTTAAGCTGTTGATTGTCTTAATATGATTTTAATTTTTGTGAACCGCCCAGAGAGCTTCGGCTGTTGGGCGGTATAGTAATGTAATCAATCAATCAATCAATCAATCAATCAAATGGAAGCCTGAAAAGGCAAGGTTGCCGATTGTGCAAAGGCTTTTTTTACACACATTTTACCCAATGGCCATTCTGCCATGGCTGGCCTTGCCTTGGCATGAGGAGGCTTTTGTGGGTGGAGGAGATGAGCAAGACATGCCTACCCATTATTGTTGAGCACATCCAGGCCTTGAGGCGGGGAGGGGATTGAGAGTCCATAAAAAGGGACTCACCCCTTCCCGCCTCCTCTTTGCTGTGTCCCTCTCTCCCTCCCTCCCTGTGGACAGTGTGGGCTTACTGGCTGCCATTTGGGTGGCAGAGTAGGAATTTTTTTACTCATGTACTGAATTCTGCATGAGTTTTTTCCGCCTACTCCACACTGTACGACAGCTTGGTAGTAGTAAATAGGTTAATCTGCTTTAATTTGGTCACATTTTAATTGACTCTAGGTACGGGCATCCAGAGGGATTGCGAATTGGTGAGCATTCATAGGCACAGTTCAGGTGACTGGTAAGATCTGAGGCTCCCAGCTTTGAGCCCAGTGGCCTAGCTAGGGAGATAAGGCTTACCTTTGGGGCCAACCCTACTCACCCACTCTGAACTGGGCAGTCTGAGTTGGGGGTGACAAAGGAAGGCTCCCCTACCCCACAAGGGGCAGGCCCGTGGGCAGATGAATGGTGCAGCACCTGCCCACGGGCCATGAATGGCTCACCCAACGTGAGGGTCCTTTAAGCAGGCCATGCTGGATGCCTGATAGGTTTTCAACCCCCTTGGCAGGCCTCTTCATTCAGCAATAGATCCTTGCTAACCCTTACCCCCTTTGCAGATTGCTAAATAAATACGTGGCCCTGTTTAATCCCAGCTGTTGTTGTCTGTCTCATTATTTATCTACCTATGTGCCCCAAAGGCTTCTATTCAAGTTGAAGCAAATACAAGTAGAAGTCTCCCAGATCAAAATGGGAAGGATGAGGACTGAGCAGGTGAGGATGAGGGTACTGGGGGTGGGGCTGTATGAACATTGTTGAATGAACATTGTTGAATGCCGGCACATGAATACCTACATAGGAAGTGTACATCATATCAATGAGAGCAGCAAAAGCTTCAGCCGTTACTGCCTCGCTGTCCAATTGGATCACGTTCATGGTCTGATCACCTTCTGCCACAGTGAAAACAGCTCGGAAGAGAGTGCTGCATGCTGCCAAGACTGAACGATGGGCTTTGAAGTGTCTATTCCCCACCACAATGGCACAATCACAGAGTTGGCCATGAAGCCGCTGATAATTCAACTGCTGGAAAAATTTGCTCAAAGTGTCCTGGAAAATCCATGATCCTAAGCAGGGGTGCGGGTGGGGGGAAGCGACGACGGCCCCCTCCTGTCCCGAGCCCCCGTATCTCCGGGAGGGAGGGGCACCCGTTGTTCTCGGCTCTGGCGGTGTCCGTTTGTCCTTCCTTCCTTTCCTTAGCGGGGCAGGCTTAATGGTCGCCAGAGTCCCCTCCAGGCTGTAGAGCTGTGCTTTCCCACAGCTGACACCAGGCGGAAATGACGTCATCCACCTAGGCGCCCTACCACTCTCACCTACATAGGGATACTGATGACTAATCATGTCACTAAATGGTGTTCCATCAGTCCCTGTTAAAGCAGCTTCAGTAGAGGGATAGATTTGCTGCTCTTCATTGCTTTGAACCGTGTCTGTGTGTCTGTTCCATTCATCATCTTTAATCGTCACTTCCAATCATGCCAAATTTCCACCACACTGTGCAGGGCAGGTGGGTGGGTAAGTATTTAGTTTGATGACATGTCTCCGAAGACGGATGACAGACTCATAATTTTTGTTTTCTAAAGCTGACATTTTCCGTTAACCAAGTATTATTTGTGATGGCTGAAGCAACTGAGAACGTAAAATCCAAGTATGGCGCAGCGTGAAAAGAATTAAAATAAACAAGGCAACCGGCACCGAGACATGTAGTAAGGCTGCAGGAATCTAATGGTGATAGGTAAGCCATTGAAAAAGCAAAAATATGGATTTCAAAGAGTGCTGTCAGATATTAAACAAATATGAGAGAAAGCAGCTTGATTAATTATATGGTGTAAACCAACTGGACTCTTCATTGAACAACCATTTTATAAGGTGAAGTGATGAGTTAACTAAGGGCATGTCTACACCAGCCCTATATCCCGGGATCGCCCCAAGATCGTTCCTGTGCATCTAAATGCCACACAGGGGATCCTGGGAGCAGGCAGGAATGATCCCTCCAATTTCCTGGGACAACCCTTTGGTGTAGAAAGGGCCTAAGATATACCAAATTTTAGAACTCCCTTCCTTAAGCTGGTGCCCACCAGCTGTTTTGGAATTTAAGTCCCATTATCCCCAGTCAGCATGTCTAATGGTCAGGAATGTTGGTAGTTGTCATCCAAAACTGCTGGAGGGTGCCAGGAATCAGGACTGGGAAGGCTGATAAAGGAGGCCTTAGCTAGACCTAAGGTTTATCCCGGGATCGACCCGGGGTCGTCCTTGCCTGCTTCCGGGATCCCCTGTGTGTCATTTACATGAACAGGGATGACCCCGGGACAATCCTGGGATAAACCTTAGATCTAGCTAAGGCCAAAGAATGCATTGAGGCAAGGAAGCCATGAAGAACCAATTTGTACACTCATGTAAGATGATCACACAACTAATTTTAAGCTGCTGCTAGGTGGTGAAAGTATCCACTAGGTTCTCAAACCTATATGTCAGTGCAGCTCTCAAGAGAAATCTCGTTTCGAAGAGGATGCAAATTAATCCCCAGGCCTGATGTTGTCCCCATATTGGTGTTGTGTCATTCCACAGTTTCTATAATGATATTTGACTTCTTAGAAGTTCTTAGAAGCTAAATCTAACTGAAGACAGTCGTGTGGACAGCTCTGTAGGAGCTGATTGGACTGTTAAGGGGATCTCACATGATTTTGCAGCCTGAGACATCTGCAAGGCTGGAGAGATGGGGGTTCTGTTGGGGACTAATTCTCTGAGCAAGAGATTATGACAGGGCTCTGTACTTTGGGCAGGAGGGGCCTGAATAAGGAAGTGGCTGTCATACCCCTAAGGGAATAGTTTGCACTCCTTTCTCATCAGACTCTTCTGCTATACACTGGAAGGTGCAAGGGCTGGGGGTGGGCATGACTAAGAATATTGGAAAAATTAAAAATTGATTCGTGTGACTTTGAATATCTATGAATTTGTTCTACAGATTCTACAGAGTCTACAATGGACCAGCCCCTTCTGAGTCACATGGATTCCATGGATTTGTGGACCATCTAACTTTCTGGAATGGTATACAAATTTAGTCATACAAAAATACAAACATTACTGGAAAATCCACTAATTTATTATTATTATTATTATTATTATTATTATTATTATTATTATTATTATATTTGTATCCCGCCTGTTGCCCAATGCTGGGCCTCAAGGCGGGCTTACAAAGTTTAAAACATACATTGGGGGAAAAACACACATAAACGTTTAAAATACACAACAAAATTATAAGACCTTAACATAGATGGAGGGCCAGATTACTCTCCAAAGGCCTGCTGGAACAAAAAAGTTTTAGCCTACTTCCCAAAGCCCATCAAGGACGGAGCCAGCCTAGCTTCCCTGGGAAGAGAGTTCCAAAGCACTGGAACTATAAGTGCTATAACTAAACACAAACACACACACATCATTTCATACATCTCTTCAGCCTCCATTGTGTAGCACTCTATTTTTTCCCTTTTATTTTTTGGTATTCTGCTCATTTATTGTAGAAAAATATGCAAAAGAAAGAAATGCAAAATGTTGCATGCAAACCAAACATATGTAAATTGCATATATTTTTTTCCCAAATGTGGAAAACGTCTGATATCATCATTGAGTGGACAATGGAATGAAAGATGGTTGATGAAACACAGATGAAATGGATTAATCAAAATCTGTACAACCCTAGTCATGACAACAATATAGGATGTCTAGCCATAGGTAGAGTCCTCACTGTATGTCTGTGTGCACACATGCACACACACACACACGTGTGTGTGTGTGTGTGTGTGTGTGTGTGTGAGAGAGAGAGAGAGAGAGGGAGGGAGGGAGGGAGGGAAAGAGGTGATGGAGAGATTCAACCTCCTGCTCAATTCAACCTCTGGTCTGTAGTGTAAATGGATACTATTGTTTTTTATACAGTTGATTTTATGTTTCTGATGGTTTTTTAATTTTTTTTATACTTTTTAATGCTTACCATTTTTGTAAACTGCCCAGAGAGGTTCAGCTATGGGGAGGTATACGTATAAATGTAATAAATAAATAATAAAATAAAATAAAAACATTTTAAGAGATTATCTTTGAATTTCAGTCCCTTAGAAGGCACACAGCTTCCAATTTTAATCACACCGTACGGACAGATGGAACCCATTTGTACAGTGCCCGGAAGACAAGGCTCTTCAGCTCATTAGAGCATTGCATCTCATCAGTTACAGGTCAATCCATCACAACAAGTTTCCAGTGTGTAAGACAAACATGTTATGGCAGTGCCCTCCCATGTACGCAATAAAGCACTGGAAACTTCTTTCTTCTTCCCTCAATACTGTCTGAGTAGTAAGAACAGCTTAAATGGATCTTGATTAATATGCAGTTAAGTCCGTTCTGATTTGTGAACATGAAGCTTGGCCTCATTTGGAGTTCACAGAGTCAGAAGCAGAATTTCTCGCATGCCTCTTGCTTCAAGAAAGTGGCATAAAGCGTAGAGTGCTCCTGAAGGAACGAAGGCAAAAATACACTATTCCCTTTGATGTGCCAGCTTATGTCTGTTTTTTTTTTTTACTGCATTTAAAAATTCCATTTCATTACGTTCATAAAAGCTGAATCTATCAGGCTCCCAAGTCTAACAGCTGTGTTGTGTAGAGATATTGATACCCAGAGGCAAAATTCTTTCATGGGGCGTCTCGTGGGATCAGAGAGGGGGGGCAGGGAAAGAGAGACTTCCAAATGTTTAAACTAAACAGTAGTGGGGGGGGGGACAAATAAATATTTGAAGCATTCAGACCCATATTCAGATATTTCACTTTCTATTTCGAAATGAAGTGGTGCATTAAATAAAAAGAAATGTATGTGTGTGTATGTGTAGCCTTGCCTGTAATTCAGAAGACCATGGTAAGTCAGAGGAAAATTCATTATATTGAAACAGAAACATAATGAACTGTTAAAGCAAAGAACTCGAATTCAAGAGCTTTTGAGTAATAGTGAGACATGGGTTCCATTTGATATTTAATCTAAAAATAATAGGGCTTGCTAATCCCCTGTGTGGTGGGAACGGCCAAATGCCATTTGGCTGTGGATAGTCTCAATTGCGTTCCCGAAACAGGTCATCAAGTCTCCATTAGACCAGCATCTCCACATTTTTCTTGAATGAATAGTTTTACTTCGCTTTTGTGGTACCGCAGGGCCACAAGAGTCTTTAAGTTCAACACTTAAAAGACCTCAACCTCAACTCTGTTGCATCTTTGACAAAACCTCCCTGGAAAAACCTTTCCAATTCTAAGAAACACAGATTCTATCATTTTGCCAGGAAACAATAATCCAGGAGAGATGGTTGATAATTTTGTTTCAGATAGATTTTGGTAAGAATGTACCTTACACTCATAGAATTATAGAATAGTAGAGTTGGAAGGAGCCTATAAGCCCATCGAGTCCAACCCCCCACTCGATGCAGGAATTCACCCTAAAGTATAACTGACAGGTGGTTGTCCAGCTGCCTCTTGAAGGCCTCTAGTGTGGGAGAGCCCACAACCTCCCTAGGTCACTGGTTCCATTGTCGTACTGCTCTAACAGTCAGGAAGTTTTTCCTGATGTCTAGCTGGAATCTGACTTCCTGTAACTTGAGCCCGTTATTCTGTGTCCTGCACTCTGGGAGGATCGAGAAGAGAGCCTGGCCCTCCTGTGTGACAACCTTTCAAGTATTTGAAGAGTGTTATCATGTCTCCCTTCAATCTTTTCTTAAGAATCGGGCCTCTATGGCTGGAACCATACAGCCTGGGGCCTAGGGAGTAGGAATGCTGGAGAAATTTGAGATGGACTAAAATGAATTTGGATTTCTAAGACTGCACGGAGTCTGTGGACATTCACATTGTTTTCTGTTTACTTTCCTGGAATTTACACAAATGCATTTGCAGGAAAATGCACACGTTTCTGCTGAGACGTGCCATGCTGGAAAATATATATGGGGAAAGGTTGAATGGAGTGGGGTACCGTAATGGGGAAAAACATCATTCAAATCCATCTGTGAATGGATGCTGGAATGAATGACACTGCACAATCCATGGAACACAGTTGGGAGAGATTCCACAAAATCTGGACATCCCTAGTAGGGAGTCCACACACACACACACCTCATTTTTACAGGTTGAATCAGCTTGGAGTGGCTGGGAAGAGGTAGGATCATCAACACCTTTTATGGATTTTATGTATGTATTTTATTGTATATTGGGTTTTTTAATATTATTGTGATGATGTTTTCTGTTGTGCTGGTCTATGACAGAAATAAACAAACAAACACCTTGATACTATGACATGAAACAGATGCTGTTGCTACAAGAGCTACTGGAGTGACTGTGGTGTGAGCATGTGAATATGGTGAACAAGTCATCTGTGCATGTGTGAATCGTATGAGTTGTGTGCATACATAAGTGTACATCCACACATGCCCCATCCACCCACCAAGAAGACACTTGGGCCAGATCTACATCAAACAGGCTATGACACTCTGAAAACGTGTTGAAAACTGTATCTGGAGTGCGTCCTGGGCCGCAACAGTTGTCACTACTGTTATAACCTAGGCCATAGCTAGACTTAAGGTTTACCCCTGGATCGTCCAGGGGGTCAAATCTGTTCATCTAGGTGACACACAGGGGATCCAGTGCTCAGGCAGGGGCGAACCCTGGATGATCCCAGGATAAATCTTAGGTCTAGCTGTGGCCCCAGTTTAAAGCAGTCACGTAGATGCTGCCTTGATGTGATCCCCAAGGCTGAAAAGAGTGTGCACCATTAGCACAGGCAAATATTTAGACTCATATTTATCAATGTACTGAAGGTGCAACTATGTTGAATCTATCCTTCCACCCCCACGCCCCATTTACTTTGAAATTCCTGTGTGAAGTAACGGAGCTTGACACTGAGCAAGTCAATTCCATTCATATTTTAGCAGGTTCACTGAAGTCCATTTCGAGAAAAGAAGTGAAACATGCGGAGGATGGCCAAGCCATTGGCAAAATTCAAAGGGAGGTTAAAGTGTGATGCAAAGGCAGCAAGTGACCAAGGTGTTCAAAGTGAGAAACGCTAGCAAGCCCAAAGCTCTGGATGGAGCAGGGTAAATGGAAGTATGATCCCTGTCTCTTGAGTCACAGTCAGAGGGCAAAGAAGAGGTCAAGGTAGAAATGAGAAGACAGACCAGTGGGAGGAAGAAAGAGATGTGACAGAAAGGATGGCGAGAGAACTCCCTGGAGAGTTGCTAAGCCTGATGGCCAATTCCGAATCAGATTCAGTGAAATGCTTCAGAGAAATGGGATGGAATAGAGAAGGGTTGTGACTGCCTGTTTCTCAGAAACCACTGTTGTTTTCATAGAATCATAGAATAGTATAGGCCCCTTCCAATAGAGTTGGAAGGGGCCTCTAAGGCCATCGAGTCCAACCCCCTGCTCAGTGCAGGAATCCACCCTAAAGCACCCCTGACAGGTGGTTGTCCAGCTGCCTCTTGAAGGCCTCTAGTGTGGGAGAGCCCACAACCTCCCTATGTCACTGGTTCCCAGAAAGTATGAGAAGTGCACTGATAACTGTTTGGGCACAAACCACATTTCATATACTGCTTACATAGCGTTATATCCTGCTTTTTATTTCACATTTGTAATGATTTGACACAAGGTATATAGAACTTGCCCAAGAGTGTCTGGATCTTAAACTTTAAAAAAAGAAAAGAAGAGAGCTATAGTTCATGATGAACCAAACTTGGAGAAATTCTCAGAGATTGAGACGAACCAAACTTCATGCTGGAATAAAATGAGGAACTGAAATTTATGAGATTCATACATTTCCCCCCAGGAGTATATACCTGGAGATTTTTGAGATTGCTCTGTGAACCCAATGTAAGAATTCTTAATTCCCTTGCAAAACAGTTGTTTAAAGGAAAGAAGAAAACATTTTATCTGCTTAATTTTAATCTCCCCAGTAATGTATATTTAATGAATTATTTTGTGGGCTACCAGTGTATCATTTAGACTCATCTCTGAGGGCCCCTTTCCCACATGTAAATAGAACTCAGCTACTGCTGCATTTTGAAATCACTGTGGATAAGGAAACATCCTGAAATTCCTGTTTTAATATCAATGTAACACTAAACACGGACTGATAGGTGTACCTCCAGTAAATAAGACATGCCTGTTTCAGGATATTAATTTGAGAATGTAAAACATCCCCAGGATCAATTATAGATTTAACGGGGGTAGGGAAATCAATTGGCTAAGACTGAAATGGCCTTTTCACAAGTTGCATGCAAAACTAATTCATAAGAATGAATTCCGAACTCTCTGGAACATAATACGTTCCAATTATTGCTCTTAGATTAGGAACCCAGGATCAAGTTCAGATGTTCAGATTAGAAGAGATGGGATCTAAAGGTTCACCAACCCTTACAGTGATCTGTAGTAGGATTTTCCAGAACTAAATCTAGTTCCCACCAGTGGAGGAGTTATGTAATTTCCATAGCCTCCATTGTCGTGCAGAAAGGAGGCTCTGGAACGTGGTGGGCAGCTGCCAGGCACTCATCAGACACTTGCCAAATTGCTGATGAAGCTCACAAAGTGTGCAAGCAGGAGTGAATGGCAGCAGCCATGGGGCAAGCATCCCATGAGTCAGACTTGGGTGAGTTTGCCCATCCCTACATCCTGATGCTAGCCGTAAATGTAGTCCTGTGGGTTGTTGACCTATAAGATGCCCCAGTCCCATGACTCTGTCCACTGATCTCTAGAAGCATCAAACAAGTAAACTTTGGATAGTATCAGCAGGCCAGATTAGAGAAGAGACATGGAAAGGTCTGGAAATGGTCTTGAGTCAGCAAGGAGTTCCAGCAAGGCCTCTCTCCAGTCAGACACAGAAGGATGTCTTTCAGAGAGGTCTCTATGATCTCTGCGACCTCTGGGGCAAGCTTTACATAAACATAAATGGCCCTACACACACACACACACACACACACACGCATGCACATACACGTATGTTAAAATCATGAAAGCCCAAAGCAATGCCAAGCACAGAGCATCAAAGGGAAATACAATAATGTAGTAAGAGAGAGCTAGTTTAGTGCCTCAGAAAGATTATATTGACAGTGTTTCATGATTCAGGTGAGCCCTCAATCACAGCTTTGCCATTTATCTGCAGGTGGTGATGGCATTTCTCACTCATCACCTTTCTTCCCATGCTCTGTCTATAGCAAATGCATACCCTGCTCCTGTGTTATCAAACTCATTATCGGAACCACTGATATATGACCTTTTCTTCCCTCGACAATGTAGAATAATTTGCCAGACAGTCTAACAGCAGCTGGTGTCTGCCAGAGAGACTTTCAGAAGAGGCAGAGTAAATGGCGTGGTAGCATTTAGCAATTCAGGGAGGAGGTTTTCAAATTGGACACCTGATGTCAAAGCAACTAAAACAACCGCGGCGAACCTTGCTGATGAAGGACTTCAAATAAATGGTCATGTCTCTGGATGTGATTATGCTTTATTGATCATCAACACTATCACTTGTTTATAAAGCAGAACAACAATGTGCCGGAAGCTTTCGCCAACTTGGTGCCCTCCAGTTGTTTCAGATGCTAACTTCCAGCATGCTGGTTGTGGCTGATAGGAGTTGAAGTCGAGGACATCTGGAGGGCACCAGGCTGGGGAAGTACTTTATAGAACAACTGTAATATGATTTTCAACAATTCACACTTGCAAAAATAGCAACTCTGGGGGATTCTACACGTCTTACTGAGGGTGCGCCCCCAGTGCGCCCCCAAAGCGATCGTGTAGCTTGCCTTTCGAAGAGATGAGGAAGAGGCATCCTTGCCGCTGCCCCCGCTGCCACCCACCTACCTCCTCGCCAGCCGGGTCGGCGGCGGCAAGGACGCCTCTTCCTCGTCTCTTC
Source organism: Elgaria multicarinata webbii (assembly GCF_023053635.1). Lineage (NCBI taxonomy): Eukaryota > Metazoa > Chordata > Lepidosauria > Squamata > Anguidae > Elgaria > Elgaria multicarinata. The sequence continues at coordinate 6,193,462 of NC_086184.1, forward strand.
GAAAGGCAAGCTACACAATCGCTTTGGGGGTGCACTGGGGGCGCATGGAAGCGTCCTCAGTACGACGTGTGGAATCCCCCCCCCTCTCTCTCAAAATGTGCAAAAAACCCAAAAAACCCACACACTCACAAATGTGTGTTTTCAAGCTTTAGCCTATTGGGGACACGTATATTTTTGGCCAGATTACTTTAAAAACAGATGTTTATTTTACATATTTTTCTACAATTAAATTTGTGTAAAATTATGGAAAGTAAACAAAAAAAAAGTGGTCTGCTGTGGAATCCATGAGTCAGAGTCATAGAAGTCCAACCTCATTTGTTTCCATTGGAGATTTCTCTGACATCCCATCAACATGTGTCTGGCCACTGTAGGAAGAGAATGCTGGACCAGAGAGAACTTTGGTCTGATCCAACACAGCTTCTCTGTGCAACTGTTCTTATGATTTCCATTTCTGTAGGACAGGTGTGTTGGATCTTAGGCCAAAATCTGTCCCCATTTGGCCCTCTGGGATGCTCCAGATTGCCTTCACGACAGTATCCCTGATAGGTGGCCAACCTGCTTAAAACCCTCTCATGAAGGAGAATTCATCACCTTCCAAGACAATCTGCTCCACTGTTGAACGTCGTGTACAAACTGTACAGCAAGTCACATTAACTAATAATAATAATAATAATAATAATAATAATAATAATGAAAAAGCAAAAATCCCTTGCTTTGCTGCCCTAGAGGGCTACTGCCAGTCACAATGAGCAATACTGGCCTAGATAGATTCCGTGTAGAGTCTTCTTATAAGGCCGCTTCCTAAGTTCCGATCTTTATGATCCTTCCAATCACAGCAACATCAGCTAATATTCAGTATGGATTCAAATGAAATATGCTTGTCAGGTGTAACAATATTGCTAACTTATCTAATATATCCATATTTTGGTGTATGCAGAAGCAGAACCTGGCAACATAAGTGTGAATTCTTCACTCAAACACCCCCAGAAGAAGGAACATTCCTGTCAATTCACTATCACCTATCACTCCGTAGATCAAAGGGCTGATGTACTGTAAATGAGTTTTACTGTGATTTAAGAGGAATCTATTAAAAATGGGCTGACTCCCTCATTCTATAAATTAATCTGAAGACTCCTCGCTTGAAAAAAAAGAAAGAAAGCTGAGATATCTTCCAAACACATCATATAGATGATAGATGGGTTTCTTCTTTCTGTGGAGTAGCTGCAGCTGCGGCAAAAGTGTAGCTAGCCATGGCAAATTTGAAACGGCCCCTTGCTTAGTACACATATCAGGCACAAAGAGTCATGAGGGTAAAGAACATTCTCACAACACGTTGACCACCAAGATTCAGGCTTGGTAGAGCCATCTGGAAACAAAGCCCTATGAAGAGAGACTGAAAGAACTGGGCATGTTTAGACTGAGAAGAGAAGATTGAGGGGAGACATGACTGCACTCTTCAAATACTTAAAAGGTTGTCACACAGAGGAGGGCCAGGATCTCCTCTCAATCATCCCAGAGGGCAGGACATGGAATAATGGGCTGAAGTTACAGGAAGCCAGATTCCGGCTGGACATCAGGAAAAACTTCCTGACTGTTAGAGCAGTACGACAGTGGAACCAGTTACCTAGGGAGGTTGTGGGCTCTCCCACACTAGAGGCCTTCAAGAGGCAGCTGGACAACCATCTGTCAGGGATGCTTTAGGATGGATTCCTGCATTGAGCAGGGGGTTGGACTCGATGCCTTTAGGCCCCTTCCAACTCTACTATTCTATGATTCTATGATCTAATCCAGAGCCCTGTTGGTGCCAGGAAGATGCTTCTGGAACGATCACAAACAAGGTATAAAAATAACATCTCCGAAGCCACTCTCACAACAAGTGCACACTAAAAATGTTTTATTTGGGGGGGGCACACTTGCAAAATTGGAGTAGTGCTTTCAAAATTGATCATATTTTGAGGAGGGTGAACAATGCATAAGTTTTGAGAAATGCACACAAAAATACATACAAATTTTAACAAGCACTTAAAAGAATGAAAATTGTAAAATGGTGCAAAAATAGGGTCAGAATGGACTTAAAGTTGAAGAAATGAGAAGAGACCAAATCAAGTGTAGAGATTCATCCATCCCTATTCGTGGCCCCTGTGACCTCATTGCCTCCACATAGGGTGTCAAAGAGACAAGCAACCACAGGATACAGCATTGGTTGGGGAGTTCCTTCAGACTGCTGCTTAGCAACCCTGGACTTGTACTAAAATAAGTCAGGCTTGTTGCTTAAACTGGACAGTGGTCTGGTGTGTGTGTATGTGTGTGTGTGTGTGTGTGTGTGTGACAAGGAAACCACAAGATGTAGTGATGGCCACCAATTTGGATGGCTTCAAAAGGGGGTTGGATAAATTCCTGGAGGCGAAGGCTATCAATGGCTACTAGCCCTGATGTTTTGTGTGCTATCTCCAGTATTCGAGGCAGTAAGCCTGTGTGGACCAGTTGCTGGGGAACATGGGTGTGAGGGTGCTGTTGCACCATGTCCTGCTTGTTCATCCCTGGCCGATGGCTGGTTGGCCACTGTGTGAACAGAGTGCTGGACTAGATGGACCCTTGTTCTGATCCAGCATCAGGGCACTTCTTACGTTCTTAAACCCTTAAACCAGGGCTCTATTACCTATTATTCATTCTGAATGCACAATCTTAGTTTTCATTTATGCAAAGAGTTTGGGAAGGGAGAAGGTATTTGACATGGCCCTCCAAAGAGAGCCTAGTTTATTGAGCATGTTCGTATATTTTTTATAAGACACCGAAAATGCCTTTTCATTTCAGTTCTTCTCCACAAACTTCTAAGTGGGGAAAAAATGGATACAGCTAACAACTTGTTAAACCCCCTTTAAAGTGAACAGATGTGGGGAGGGGGGGACACAGTATTAAACTAGGGAACAAATTTGGAAACATGTTTTTTGAGCTTACTGCCTGGAGCAATTTGTAAAGCAATTTTTGACCGTGAAGTGGAAAAGTTGCACGACTCACAAAATAGAAAACACTCCAAATAAACGAACACTTTCTTCTTTACTTCTCCTTTTCTCCTCCCCCTTCTTCTCCTGGATTTTGTTGTTTGCATTACTTTTATTCTGATGAAGATAATGAATGTATTTAAAAGGCGGCGGCGGGGTGGGCTGGGAAACAAATAAATAAAAGATGCACCGAAAAAAGAGGTTTTTACAAAGGTTTTCTCTGACAGTGCTAGTCTTAAAATAATGCTGCTTTATCTGAACATCTGGGCATGCCGAACTAAGCGGCTGGATTATTTAACTATAAAACTTGATAAACTGCAGCCTTTTGTTCAAGTTGGAATGAACACACTGTTCAGCTTTCACTTTCCTCTATATTTATTTGTCTTCATTGGTTGGGTGTTCTACATTCCTTCAAGGGTTTCTTAACGACATAGCCTATTGGGTGAGCATCTTAAAAAAATAATAATCTCCAACTCCCTAGGGGAAATTTTATTACAAAAGTCTGGCTGAAAATTAAGACTGTAATCCTGACTAAAGGTACAGGGGCATCAAGGCCTTTTCTAGACCTAAGGTTTATCCTGGGATCGTCCCAGGGTCATCCCTGTTCATGTAAATGACACACAGGGGATCCCAGGAGCAGGCAGGGACAACCCCAAACGATCCCGGGATAAACCTTAGGTCTAGCTAAGGCCCAAGTCTCACTGCGTGATCCAGTGTTGCTTACCTGCATGCTTCTGTGGATGGTAGCCTGCATCCTGCCCAGCTGGGATGTCTTGGAGAAGGGCAGCAATTGTGGGCAGGAAGGAGCATGAAAGACAAGGTACATGTGCATAACACACATGCCATGTGAAGCATGGGAGGGCAAGACCTATAAAGGTAGGCCCTGCCTTTCCATGGCCTGCCAGAGGAGATTCGTCAACTTAACACTCTTTTCAAGTTTAAGACAGCCATAAAGACTAGTCTCTTCTGGCAGGCCTACCCAGATGAATTTTGAACCTAAGAATTTTAAGATGTCCTGATGGTTATTTTAATATAAATAGCCATTTTGATATAATAACCACTGTTGTGTAGTGGATAAGGTGTTGGACTGGGAGTTGGGAGATCTGAGTTCTAGTCCCCACTCAGCCGTGGAAACCCATTGGGTGCCTTATTTATTTATTTATTTATTTATTTATTGCACTTATATACTGCCCCCATAGCTGAGGCTCTCTGGGGGGTTTACAGAAATTCTAAAATTGAGATAAAAACGAGTATACAAAATTTAAAATTCTAAAACACAGAACATACACACATAAAGCATTAAAAACCGTAAAAAAATAATAATCCCTAAACATGTGGGCGATTAAGATGGGCTGCTATATGCCTGGGCAAAGAGGAAAGTCTTAACCTGGCGTCGGAAACATAGCAGCGTTGGTTTGGGCTAGTCACAGACTCTCAGCCCAACCTGCCTCACAGCGTTGTTGTTGTGAGGATAAAATGGAGAGGAGGAGGATTATGTACGCTGCCTTGGGTTCCTTGGAGAAAAAAGGTGGGATATAAATGTAATAAATGTAATAAATAAATAAATAAATAAATATTGTATCAGTTTTATATGCTCTTTTAATCAGTTTTATGCATTTGATTTATATTGTTTTGTTGTATTTAATGTTGTTCCCTGCCTCGATCCAAAAGGAGAGGTGGGTAAGAAATTATTATTATTATTATTATTAAAGCATTTAATGCTTTAATGCTTTATGTGTGTATGTTCTATGTTTTAGGATTTAAAATTTTGTATACTCGTTTTAATCTTAATTTTAGAATTTCTGTGAACCGCCCAGAGAGCCCTGGCTATGGGAGCGGTATATAAGTGCAATAAATAAATAAAATAAATAAATTATTATTATTATTATTATTATTATTATTATTATTATTATTATTTCAGCCTCTTTAAAATTCCGACTTCCACTCTCCCTCTCTATAGCTAGTATGAGGTTAGCTAGTTGCTTCCTTTGGAAGGGCCAAGTAGGAATTTTACCTGCCACAGATTTGTGTGTGTCTACAGATTATTATTATTATTATTATTATTATTATTATTATTATTATTATCATCATCATCATCATCATCATCATCATCATCATCATCATTTGTATACTTCATACTGGAATACATTTTAAGGAGGGTGGGTAAGTAAGTTGATTGGGATAAGCAGGGTTGTGCAGGGATTTTAGGATATTAAAATAAGTTTGGTAAGCACTCAGTGGTACCTTTATGGCTATTGACGACCTGCACTGGGGTTATGCAGCTCTCATGGCAGGATACAGCTTTCCTTTGGGGATCATCCTAGGGATCATCTACACCAAGCAGGATATCCAACTATGAAAGTGGTATGAAAGTGGAATATAAAAGGCAGGAGCCACACTACTCCTTTATAGCGGTATTGCAGTACACTGCAGGATCTACAGTGCATTACTGAATTGCACTGATAACTGTTGGGGCATATGATGCATCTACACCAAGCAGGATATAACACTATGAAAGTGGTATGAAAGTGGTATACGGTATGTGTCCATGGGGCCCAACTGTTGTCAATGCACTTCAATACTGCTATAAAGCAGTAGTGTGGCTCCTGCCTTTTATATACCGCTTTCATACCACTTTCGTAGTGGAATATCCTGCTTGGTGTAGATGAGCCCTTGGTTTACCTACTCAGAGCTGTTCAGCACCAGGTGAGGGTGACTCAGGGTGGTCTCCCCATATTTATATGTAAGTATAGCTTAAGAAAGGATGGATGAAGCTGTCAGTTTCACTTCCATCCAGATTAATACCTCTTAATTGCAAGTTTATTATTTATTTATTTATTTATTTATTTATTTATTTAGAATATTTATATACTACTCCCCATTGAAAAAATTTGGAATGGTGTACATGATAAAATGAAAATAAAAACAGAATAAAACAGTTAAAACAAAACTGAAAAAGAAGCAAAAATCAGAAATCCAAGGCTGCATGTTAAAGAAAGGCTTCTTGGAATAAAGATGTTTTCAGGAGGCGCCGAAAGGAGTACAAGGTTGGCGCCTGCCTGACCTCCAGAGGCAGGGAGTTCCACGGGAGGGGCACCACCACGCTGAAGGGTCTTCCCCTGGTGGGTTCCAATCAGAGGATGGATCTATGTGGAACCACCAGCAGCAGGCCCTCGGATGGCCTCAGTGACCAGGCAGGTTGGTAAGGGAGAAGGCGCTCTCTCAGGTATCCTGGTCCTGAGTTGTTTAGGGCTTTCCATCCCAAATAAGGGAAGTGAATCGTGATGAATTCTTATAAACAGTGAGCTGAAATCCATCCCTACTGACCAGAGGCCAGTAAGACATGCAGAAGCAAGGCAAAAAGGCAGTCACAATCACCCGTGACTATTCTCCGTCATGAGTCACATAACAAAAAATTGTAACAGCCACTGATAAACTCTTCCTCCTCTGTGATTTTTTCTAAGCCCCCAACAATTGCAACACTGCTTGTAATCTTTTGCTACTCACAGTAAGATTCTTTTTCTTTTCTTTTTTTTGTCATTCCTTTACATTTTTCTTCAAGGTCCTACAGCATGTGCCGAAACTCTTTGCTTATATTTTCCTCCCCACTGCCAATTATTTCTCCTTGTTCATTTCAAAGCCGCCATCATATCCCTGGCTCTGTCAATATTTGAATAGTGTTCGTATTTACATGTAAAGTGATTCAATATATTTGCCTGGATTTCTTGATAAAAAAATAATAATAATCGTGGTGGGTTGGCGAGGCAGTGAAGGGAGGGCCATCACCACTTTGTTAATAAAACAGATATATAAAATACCTTAATATGCTTTTCATAATGCGTGCCATGATGCCATTCAAGATAGTGTCGGTTCTTTTGGGAGGCATTTGATAGCAAAAAAGGCTAGCGTATTTAAGAAAGCTACCTCCGGCAGTGCTGCTTCCTTCAATATTTACAGTAAATAGGGGATCCATTACATTTATCTGACACAGTATAATATCCCAAAATAGAATTTCTCTGTCCTGAAAAGGATTTGTGAAGGAGGCAAGCAACATGGCTATGAAGATGAAAGTGACTAAGTTATTTCTTCTCAAATAACACTGCCTGCACTACATATTTATATTTTTTCAATTCGTACTGTCTTTCTATCACTGGACTAAGCAACAGCAATAACAAAATTAAATAAGCAAAGCAAACATTCATTTAACACGAAGGGCTTCCATTGATCATTCAAGCTCCAAATTGCTAGGAATTATGGCCTTCACAGACGTGTTATTTAGACAATAATCATATGACAAGGTATATCCTATGCAGTGGTTAATTCCAGCTTCACCATTGGGAGCTGGAAGGCTGTCAGTGGCAGAGTGATGGAACTAAGTCCCAGATTTGTCTCTTCACTGGGACATCTGTCCAAAGGTCTCCTGCTCCTAACTGTCCTCATTAATGGTCACTGCCTCTAAGTACAGGTGTATCATGTCACCACTTTTCTATCCTACAAAAATCCCTCCTCAAGGCCTTAGCTAGACATAAGGTTTATCCCAGGATCGTCCCGGGGTCATCCCTGTTCATGTAAATGCCACACAGGATATCCCGGGAGGAGGCAGGGACGACCCCGGGATGACCCCTGGATAAACCTTAGGTCTAGCTAAGGCCCAAGACACACTTTTTTCCTTGAGATGTTGGACACAGCCCCTTAGTAACTTCAAGACATTGCAAAAAATAAAATAAAATTCTAGAGTCTCTGCATCCCTGCTTGTGTTCAGGGGTATGCATGAGATATGTTTGCATCGTTTGTGAGCAGGAATGACGTTCTCATATATCCCAATGCCCATCCCTCTTCCCCATACACACATCTTATTTAATTTCTTCTTATACGCACTGATATGACTAGTATAACATGTTAGCTTGTGAGGGCAAAGGGACAGAGCAGGGTTTAAATTGAAATGACAGAAACATTTCCTCTTAAACATTTGGGACATCCTACTTAGCATTCTGCTATTGCTGCTGCATCTGGCTGGAAGGCAGATGGCCGTAGTTTGACAGATCGGGGGGGAAAGGAACCCTGCTGATTTAGAAAGATTTCAATGTTTACTTTGTTTTAAAACAATTATGGACCCCCTCCTAAATTAAGCTGTGTACACGTCCCCCCACTCCCCTTTGCTGCCTTGCTGAAAACTTGCTTTAATTGAATGCATAGCTTTCCACTCAGATGAAATTGCCCTTTCGGAGCTAAGGTGCTTATAGAATTTTTGACAGCCACTCCAAAAGTCAATCACACACAACTTCTGATGTGGTATAATTTTAAATGGGGGGAAATGCTGCAGCTCTTTACTGCAGAGAATGTACAACCCATCCGTCTGTACAACTGTTCCCCTTGATCTTGATTCTCACCTGGTTTATAGGGACCGATAGTTCAGTTTGCTTCTGGTCTATGTCATGTTTATGTATTTATTTGGGTTTTATCCTTCAGTTCTACTAAGAAAATGGCACTCAAATAGGACATGCATCCATTAATAAGTCAATTTCCATTTTAATCTGGAAACTGTATTGCAAAAAAAAAAAAAAAAAACTTGCACAAAAATCTACATTAAATTGCACATTTTAACATGTTTTCTCTCAAAACATGCATGTCTAAAACTTTTCCTCTCAAAATGCGCATTATCAAATGCAGCTCGATATGGTTTTCAAACTGAGAACTGTGTCACAACGTTCAGGGAAGTGTGAAATCTGATGGATAGCTCCATGCTGTTCAACACATTAGCCCAGGTGGTGCAGATCAGCTCAGCTCATAAATTTGCAAAGTTTGAATTCTTCAAGCATACCTATCTGGTTTTGACTATGAACCTGCCTCTGGATCCTTGTCTGATGTCCTAGAACTTAATATCTACCCATTTTGTACCATTCACTTGCTTCCGGCCTGCTTGGACTTATTAGCCAACTTCTCCCAGGTAATGGAACCTAGCAAATGGTAACCAGGAATGGACAGCTAGAGATGTGATAATAACAAGCATTTTTGACTTCACCTAAATTTCTGTTATATCCATACAGACAACCAATAGCTTGGCCCAAAGGAATGAACAACTTGATCAGTTTTTGGTTTCTCCCATTTTTCCAATCGTCCAATTTGTGTCACAGCAATTTGTGTTTGCACAAAGTGGATGCATTTTCATGTAGATTTATCTGCTGAAGTTGGAGAAATCCACATTAGCTTCAAATGAGTTTGGACTTCTATAAACCTATCCCATGGATTCCACAGCGGATCCACTTATTTCAGGTCAGATGGATTCCATGGATATGAGGACCATTTTTTTTTTTTAAAAAAAAAACACTTCTTGGTAATATTTGCACTAATGTGCACTTGTGCTAATATTCATTAGCACCCCACCCTTGCCAAATCCAATTCAATCAGTGAGCGGATGACACAGAACAAAAGATACTGTGACAATCTGTGAAACACCAACTTAATGGATTTAACAAAATCCCTACAGCTATAGATTTATCATAATATACTTTTTTGCTTATCAGATAGAGTTTTGCAAGCAATCGTCCTAATATAATGCATTTTTTTTCTTGGTTTGGGGGGCTTTAGATTGAATGTCTTGATGTTTCTTGTAAACATATCTCTATTTCTGCTCTCCCCTGTTTTACTGTTTTATCAGTTGATAGTGTGGGATTTTACTGTTTTGATTAGTTTGGTACCCAGCTTTGAGATTTTATAACAAAAAGGTAATATTTTTTAAATAAATAAATAAATAAATAAATAAATACAGTATTTTCATAAATATAGGGGGCATGAACCCTATTATATTGTATATATTTTTGTATGTGTATTTTTATATGCATTTGCTTTGGAAAGCTGCATTTCAAATTTTGAGAAGAGTCAATACTGAAAGACAACTGCTTTTCTGTACATATATTGGTTCAAGAAGTGCAAATCACTGATGGATTATTTGGGGCTCAAGTGGTGTCTCAGCTCATCAATGAAAAAAAAACCATATTCTTTCAATGATGTTTGATTATCCTGACAACTATTTAAGATCTGCAGAGGACTAATTTATTTCAATATAGTGAAGGCAACATTTGTAGAAAGAGTAATGCTCACACACTCACTGGAAGAACTGAAACACTTTCCATGTGTGTGGGGTGTGTGAACACAATCAGAAATAATTTCTAATTAAAATACTTCCTTGTCAGGATGAAGAAAATTAATTTTTAGCTCTAGGAGGAATAGAAAACGAGCTACGTCATGTTTCATTTTCTTCAGTCCACAAGCTGTCACTTCAGCTTTCTTCTGATGAGATGTTGTTTGGAGATGACATAATTAGAATCCTAGAATGGCAGTTTTAAATATACATGATGGTTGTTTATTATACTGATATACACCAGCCCCCACCCCAAATCCTCCTTTCTTTACTAAACTACATCAAATTCCAGATACCACATACATCTTCTGTGCTTGCATGATGGCTCTCATCATATTTAAATAGGTCTTAAAACAACAGCTGCTAGAGGACTATTTTGCAATGAATGTCATCTGAATGAATAACAAATCAACAAACATGTCATAAAACAAAACTGATATCCCCCCAAAGAAAGATGGAGATTCCATTTAAACTCAAGGGTAACACATGTGGCCATCTTGGCTCTAGGAATGAGGGAGGGGGCTCACTTTCCTCATAACAAGGGAGGGCTTATGGCACCCTAAAGACCCCCGTAAATATTTCAATCAATCAATGTACTCTTTTGGATACAGCAGTTTCTTCTAAAGGTAACTTCCAACTTTCTGCTGCCAACTTTCTGCAGGGCCCTTCAAAAGGAGGCAACAACTTACATCAAGTCATGCCTTCAGATTTATTTATTTATTTATTTTGCAACTCTCTGACACAGATCTGGACTCAATCTGTGACTGCTACCCCCATCCTGGGCACTGGGTCAGAAGGAAAGGTTACCAAATGTGCCAGGAGCCCTGAGGTTTGATGGTGTGGGCTGTGAATGCATTAGGCCCTGATCCTGATACCAATCCAGACCCGAGTTACCCAGATTTCCATGAGTCAGCTTGCCTTGGGCCCCTACTCTCCAGAAGCCACTGCCTTTACCCCAAGAGACTTTTGATCTCCAAACCCCATCCGGCCAAGGTGACAACTAGACTTAACCAAACTGTGTCATAGTGCTAGGTTGGAGGCATGAGGACTACCTCTTTAAATATTTCATCTAAGAGGAGCAGATCCCAGACTAGGTAGCCATAAGAGAGATCTCTTTGGCTCCAGACATTGTATACCTGGAGCTGTCCAAGGTTCTGTTGCTCCATTCCAACCAAACATACAACCTGGATGCTTTCCACTTTCCTAACTGGCTGCTTTACTCTCAAGCTATTATCAAAAGCTGGGTCCTGCCCCTAGGAAACCCGTCTTACCCCTTGGTCTCCACCCACAGGCCAGATAGGGAAATTCCAGATAGGATGCTTTCAGAAGAACTATTTTTACTAGGGCTGTGCATGGACCCCCCGATCCTCTTCACAGCCCGATCCGCAACTTCCGGATCGGGCCAATCCGTCCCACCACAATCCACCTGTGGCCCGGTCTGCTTCGTTATGGAGCTCCGGATCTGAATCGGAGCTCCGTTTCCCCCCCACACCCATAGACTTACCTGGCTGTGCCACCGTTGCCACACAAACTGTGGCGGTGGTGGCAGGGCCAGGTAAGCCCCCCCCTCGCGCACACCACTTACCTGGTCCGTCGCGGCCCATCGCCGGCTTCACTTCAGCCCACGGCTCAACCCGGAAGTGTAGGCCCTGAGGCCTACACTTCCAGGTTGAGCAGCGGGCTCTAGTGAAGCCGGCGACGGGCCAAGACAGACCAGGTAAGACCCCCTCCCCCCTGCCCCTTTACCAGGCTCTGCCGCCGTCGCTGCACGGGCAGCACCAGGTAAGGCCCCTTTACCTTTTTTTCAGAGCTCCTGATCAAGGCAAAGGATCTGCCTTCATCTTGATCCACTCCGCGATGCTCCGCTGCCCCCCAATCCTCTTCGCCGCCGCCTTAAGGAGAGGCGAATCACCCTGATCCTCTTCTGCTTCTCTGACCCGAAGAGAAGCGGAACACAGCCCTAATTTTTACCCTCTTGTGCACAAAACAAACTCCGGAGATCACCTTTAAATGTGGAAAAGGGATCTTTCTTGCAAAAAAACCAGATAATGCCAGCTTTTGTGGACATTAAATGTGACTTTGCACCCACCTGGTGCATTTGTAAAAATGTAAATTGCTTCAGTTATTCATAGGGAGGGAGGGTGATCGTTACGGCATCAGGGCAGGTGTGGAGTAGGGATGTGCTCCGCTTCTAATCGGACCGGCGAATTAGAAGCGGAGCGGGGGGCTTCGCCTGCCCTTAAGGCGGAGGCGAAAAGGATTGGGGAGCCAGCGGAGCGTGGCAAAGAGGATAGAGGTGAAGGCGGATCCTTCGCCTCGATCCGGAGCTCCGCCGGAAAGGTAAGTGGGGTTTACCGGGCCCTGCCGCTGTCGCTGTCGCCCATGCGGCGACAGCGGCAGGGCCCGGTAACCCCTCCGCCCTCCTCTCCCTTACCTGCCTCCGTCCGCGGTCCGTCGGCATGCGGACGGAGGCAGGCAAGGCCCCCCTCCCCCTTGGTCCCTTACCGGGCTCTGCCGCCGTCGCCACACGGGCGGCGATGGTGGCAGGGCCCGGTAAACCTCCCGCCCTCCTCTCCCGGCCTTACCTGGTGCCACTCCCCTTCACTGCAGAGCTCCGATTCGGAGCCGGAGCTCCGCGGCAAAGAGGAGCGGAGTATGGGCTAGCGCGGAGCGGAGCGGGTCGATCCAAAATTTTCGGATCGGCCCGCGGGGCGGAGCGGGGGGTCCGTGCACACTCCTAGTGTGGAGAGTGATGGTAATGCCTTCTTCCTCTGCTTAAAATAATAATAATGCTTCTGCTTCTGCTAGTGTTTCCATTGGGAGGAAATCCCCGTGTCACTACCTGGTCCCATACATGCATACTTTTCTGTTAATGTTGTTAAAGTCACACAAACCTTTTGTTTATGTGAAAGCTACAGTGTTGTAAAAAAAACCTAAAGCAACAGCTAAAGCTCCCCTCCTTCCCACAGTTACCTTTTAATCAAGATTCCAAAACTATTTATTTGTTCTTGCTCATAATGGCGAAAAAGCACTCAAGTCGGCAAATGCTCTCACGCATTCATGTTTTATAAATGATTCTTTAGCTGATTCAACATGTTCTGAAAAGAGGAAAAAAAGTTCCGTGTTCCAAGGGAAAAATCAAAAGGGAGTTTTGATTGACATCCAAGAGTGGGTTTTTTTTTTTTTTTTTGGTATTATTATTCATGCTTTAGGGGTATAATCCAAGAAATTATCTATATCTAGCTCTTTTCATGGGAATGGCAGTAATGTCACAGATGTCTATCAATATTTCTCTCTGTTTTAATTGCACTAACTTAAAATTTAAAGAACGTAATTAGGCACAAGGCATTATTACTCATGCATAGCTTTTACTCAGCAACCTTATTGATGTATCAAGCACATGAACAACATCAAAATTGGATTCAGTAACCAGCTCTGTGGATAGATTTAAGACTGTCCAGGGTCAAGGAAATGAGTATGTGGGCTATTTTATCTGTGCCCACCCCTGTTTTGTGTAAGCCCCTACTATTATAAATTAAAGCCTCTATAGCAATTTAATCAAAGTTTCAGCAACTACAATATATTGAGTAACACTTGCTCAACCAACAAAAAGTGTTGACACATTAGTCAGAGTGTGAGCCTCCCAGCGAGGACAGGAAGAGTAGTAACCACAAGGAACACATGGTCAGAATTCCAATACCCATCAACGTCTTGTTTTTCCTATCCTTAGAACTCTGCACATGCATATCAATCTTTACCTATCATGGGTTAGAAAAGCTTACTTATTACTGTATTATGATTGGTTTATTATATGAGGAAGTTCTGTTGTTGCTTCTGAGGATGTTACCCTATAAGTATGTTAGCTTTGCCTGCAACTAGTGGGCAGTCCTTCAGGCCCTCTAAGGGTTGCCACCTTGCAGCACTGCAGCCGGGATTCCCTGTGTGTCATTTACATGAACGGGGATGACCCTGGGATGATCCTGGGATAAACCTTAGGTCTAGCTAAGGCCTTAGAGTTTTTGGCTGCCACTCAACGAATCTCAGTTAGAGGGAACCTGCCTTTTCAGGGTTCCTTCACACCAGTAATGAGCTATATCATCTAAAATGATCAAGGGATCTCCCCAGTGAGGGAAGGTTACAACAGCTGTTTAGCTTAGAAAAAAGGAGGCTAAGGGGAGACCTGATAGAGGTGTCCAACATTATGCATGGTATGGAGAATGTGGATAGGGAGATATTTTTCTCCCTCTTCAACCCATGAAGCTGACTGGTGGGAGATTCATGTCCTCCAAAGAGGATCCCTTCAGAGGGGGCATGACACAAAGGCCATACTGGCTGGGATGATGGGAACTGTAGTTCATCAAATCTAGAGGGCACTTGGTCAGGAAAAGTAGCTATATGATTACTATGCCTTATTATTAACACCAGCTGAGAATTTCTGCAGAAGCTCCATTTTGTAATCTACCTGGCATCGTGAGAGATTTAACTTTGATATTGCTTTGCTGTGACACTGAATCTAGCTTTATTGCTATGTAGTGCTCCTCTCTCTTGCTTATTTCCCCCCTCTGCTTTCATAACAGAGAAGATAGGTCATTCTTTTCTTCTCCCCCCCCAAAGGGCCCCCACTTGCTCTGAAGGGGCCTGAGCCATTTCTGCTATCACAAAGTCATCTGAGGTGAAATACGGGATGAAGTTATGGATTTATCTGCTCCCAAGATTTTTGTTTGCCCTGAATACAAAATGAAATTGAAGCAACTTCCAGGTAGCTCATTCTTAAGCCCTGTCACACTCCCAGTGAATACCCGCTGATGTGAAACTCTTCCAAGGGACACAGAAAGAACCCTCCCCACTGCAATACTCAAAGCTCAGCCAGACCACATTTGTACAATTAAATTGCATTGACTTCTACAGGGCTTCAGATTGAAGTTTTAGTTATCTGGTTCCGTTATACGGCTCACCATTCTTTAAAATGACAGTTTGTGTGTTTGGTTTCTAAAATGAGATGCAGCAGGCTCCAACGCCAAGCAGAGAACAAATTAGGAAGTGAAATGTGGGGTCAGACATTTGCCTTTCATTGAGGCCTCATTGTGTAGCCCTGGGATACACAACCTCAGGCCCGGGGACAAAATCTGGCCTTCTGGTGTTCTTCAGAGGGTCATGTTCCCCTTTCCCCAGACCCCACACCTTCCCCACACCAACTCTCCTATTATGAGCACTGAAAAAGAAGAAGAAAGGTGAGACACAAAATTTAAAGCTCCTTGTGTTTACAAAGAAATTCTGTTCCTGAAGCAAATCACATTACAAGTTACAGACCTTTGTCCCGCTGGAAAGATATAACACTTGGGCTGGTGTCAAGAAACCACTCTATTAGCCAAGTTCAATTCACAGTTGTTCATGCTTTGAGGACTTGCACGTATTATACCTGTGCTGTCTGGGGCAAAGGTTTCAACGAGGCAGAAAGGGATGGCAAAAGAAACACGAAAAGTAACAGTTTGTTCCTTGAACAACTAAGGCACAGAACAGAGCTTATTATGCCACAGACCCCTTTGTACTGCTTTCGCCTTTTTCTTTTCTTGTGGTATAAGGATGCAAATTCCTATAGCCTTAGAACAGCTTTCTGTTTTGTTGGATAACCAGTATGGTGCTCCCAACTCCTGCTGACCTGTATCTACATAAGCTAATAAGAACATAAGAAGTCTCATGCTGAATGAGACCGAGGGTTCATGTAGTCTAGTACTCTGTTCAAACAGTGGCCAAACAGCCATTGGCCAGTGTTGAACAAGCAGGACATGATGAAACAGCAATCTCCCACCCATGTTCCCCAGCAACTGCTGCACACAGGCTTACTGCCTCGAATACTGGAGATAGCACACAAACCATCAGGGCTAGTAGCCATTGATAGCCTTTGCCTCCAGGAATTTATCCAACCCCCTTTTGAAGCCATCCAGATTGGTGGCCATCACTACAGTCTTGTGGTAGTGAGTTCCTTAATTTAATAATGCGCTGGGTGAAGAAGTATTTCCTTTTGTGTGTCCTGGATCTCCCACCAATCAGCTTCATGGGATGACCCCGGGTTCTAGTGTTTTGAGAGAGGGAGAAAAATGTCTCCCTATCCTCATTCTCCACACCATGCATCATTTTGTACACCTCTATCAGGTCTCCTCTTAGGCCACAGCTAGACCTAAGGTTTTTCCTGGGATCATCCAGAGTTCACACCTGCCTGAGCACTGGATCCCCTGTGTGTCACCTAGATGAACAGGTTTGACCCCTGGACGATCCAGGGATTATTTATTTATTTATTTATTTATTTATTTAATTACATTTATATACCGCCCCACAGCCGAAGCTCTCTGGGCGGTTTACAATATTTAAAAATAGTAAACATTAAAAGTATACAATTTAAAAAACAACAACACACACACACACACATAAAAAACAGTATAAAAACAACAGTATCCATTTAAAAACAACAATTGTGGGGTCCATTAAAAACAAACTTAACGTTGTTAAATGCTGTTAAAATGCTGTTAAAAATGCCTGGGAGAAGAGAAAAGTCTTGACCTGGCGCCGAAAAGATAACAATGTTGGCGCCAGGCGAGCCTCATCGGGGAGATCATTCCACAGTCGGGGGGCCACCACTGAGAAGGCCCTCTCCCTTGTTGCCATCCTCCGAGCTTCCCTTGGAGTAGGCACTCGGAGGAGGACCTTAGATGTTGAGCGCAGTGTATGGGTACGTTCATGTCGGGAGAGGCGTTCCATCAGGTATTGTGGTCCCAAGCCATGTAAGTCTTTATAGGTTAAGACCAGCACCTTGAATTGGGCTCAGAAACATATAGGCAGCCAATGCAAGCTAGACCTTAGGTCTAGCTATGGCCTTAGTCTCCTTTTTTCCAAGCTAAACAATCCCAGCTTTGCTCACCTGGTTGCATCCAGATGTGTTGGACTACAATGGCCTCCATCCAAGATGCAACGCAAGCGGCAGCACTCCTAAGATCCTTTGCATACCAGGAAAAGGGTTTAAGAGGGGAAATGTAAAAAAAAAAATCATTAAAAAATCAACGGATGACCCAATCTGATTCAAATTTGGTGTGCTTAAAGCTCTCCTTAATATCTATTACTATGCCAATTTTGATGTCTCTATCTTTAAAACCTACGCAGGTGTAAGCATTTGTTTAATGTTTCTTTAAACATATCAAATCCTGCTCCTGTGCCCCCAGTGGCTGCTTGGAAAACAACACATTATTTGCTCGAATAGTAGTACCAAAATAGGCCGGTTCTTTTGCCTTTGAAGCACAATTAAAGCAGGATGCGTGGGAGTACTTCACAGTGAAAGCAGATTATAAACTGGAAAACTTCGGAGTCCTTTGCACGCAATTCGCAGTGATTGCACAGTATAACGCTGGTGTGATAAAGCTAATTATATTACAGGGGAAAGGAGGATGATATTTTAGAACGATCCCCTACAGAAAACAAACTCCTGTAATTACAAAACAACCACAACAGAAAGAGGCCTGTGTAAGGTTATACAAGGATGTCGTTTCTGCCTGCAAAACATGCACACCAGCGTTGTTCATGTCCCTGAATTCAGGTGCGAGTGCAAGCATGGGGAATATTTGCAAATTACCCAACATGTGCTTGGGTCTGATTTGCACAACTTTCTCCATTTGATTTGCTGAAATACGCTAATTTGTGCAAATTTCTAAATCAGCCCTGCTTTCGTCTATGGGGGAATTCAGGGGCACTGAGATCCCAGGGAAAGGAAGATGCAGTGATGCTAGTCAAATCTGCAGTCTGTGGGGGAGGGGGATCCTGTTCAGATTGGTTTTAAGGATTTGGGGGCGGCATGTCTTAAAAAGAGCCCATCCTACTACTAGATTTCTTTTTCACTTTCCCAAAGTCATTGTCGATATAGACTAGATTCTTAAGGACTAATACCTTAGTTTTTGGTGACCACTGCACCTTTTGGGCCCATCTAACTGAGTTTCCTCTTGGTGTGTGGGAATGGGAATAGGGAGGCTCATGGATCCAGTGGATTCACATGTCTCCTCCCCACCCAACACACAATCACACCCTTCCCCGCTTCTTCCATGATCGCTGTTGCAACCTTGGAAGATGAGATGTTGCAGAGTTTTCTATACTTGCTGGGAGATAGTGGGTGTATTCCACACTCCCTCCTCAGATTTCCCCACCCCCAAGGGCCATAGCTATGTCTGTGGCCTCAAGAGGTGTGCAGGAGAATCTCCCATATCCTATGGCCCCTCAAGCATGCTTCCAGGGGCCCTAGGATTGCTCAATAAAAGAAGCTATAAGACACCAGTGAATGTTCCAATTTTGCTTCAAAACAAAAGTTTGTATCAAGCTCAGAGAAATTATGTGTGGGCTGTGAGTGGCAAAACAGCAGACTGCCATTCAAAGTATGAATGCACCCTCTGTGCGGGTGTATTCCACACTCTTCTTTCTTCCACATCCACAACACCAGGTGTCCTTGAGATTTAACACACATTTATGATGCTCCTGATGTGTTATATTGTTCATCCATCAAAGACTTTAATGGAAAAGAAAACGGGCTCATTAAATTAATGCTAGTCTTAAAAAAGAAGAAGAATATACAATCTGACTATTAAACTACCTGTTGAATGATGTGGAAGTGAAAAGGGAAATGGTAATAACATAATGAAAGGTTTGGCGGAGTTTTGCCAGAATCTCTTCCTTCAAATTAGGGATGTTGGCAGCAGATTCTTAGTTTCTCATGCTAAATTAGCTAGTGATACTGCTGAGACATCTACATCTGGGCTCATAGATAATGGTCTTGGGGACTTGTAATGTCTGCCTCAAGTACAATGTTTGCATTTTTCTCCAGCTTGGATTTCAAACTGAACTTGAGGACAGTATCATTCTTTCACACCATAGTTTGTCTGTGCAGATGACACAATAGTTTGTCTGTCCAGATGTCAAAGCGTGGTGTAGTGGCTAAGCTGTTAGACTGGGAGTTGGCAGATCTGAGTTCTAGTCCCCACTCAGCCATGGAAGCTCACTGCGGGACTTTGGGCCAGTCACGGACTCTCAGCCTAACCTACCTCACAGGGTTGTTGCTGTGAGCATAAAATGGAGAGGAGGAGGATTATGTGCGCCGCCTTGGGTTCCTTGGAGGAAAAAAGGTGGGATGAAAATGAAATAAGTAAAATAAATAAATAATAACGTGAGATTAAACAAAGACAGAAGGGAAAATACTCCTCCTTGAGGCCAGGCTGGTGGAAGAGAGGGGAGGGGGGGACACATAAACCTGAGGGTGGCTATAGCTCATTTTCTGAGAGCCCCCTCCCTCCTGCCACCAACTGTCTCTGCAGAGGCCACCAGTGAGGGAGGAAGCAGCAGCCAGGCACCTCTCCACCGTGCCTGGGTCCAGCTCCAGCTGAGAGCCCCCTCCCTCCTGCTACCAAGTGTCACTGCAGAGGCCACCAGTGAGGGAGGAAGCAGCAGCCAGGCACCTCTCCACTGTGCCTGGGTCCAGCTCCAGCTCAGAGCCCCTTCCCTCCTGCTACCAACTGTCTCTGCAGAGACCACCAGTGAGGGAGGAAGCAGCAGCCAGGCACCTCTCCACCGTGCCTGGGTCCAGCTCCAGCTGAGAGCCCCTTCCCTCCTGCTACCAACTGTCTCTGCAGAGGCCACCAGTGAGGGAGGAAGCAGCAGCCAGGCACCTCTCCACCGTGCCTGGGTCCAGCTCCAGCTGAGAGCCCCCTCCCTCCTGCTGTCAACTGTAACTGCTGAACTTTGCAACTAAGATTGTAGTGCCTGAATTTGCTTTCCTTTCCCCCCTCCTCCTCCTCCCTCCCAATCCCCTTTCCTTTTGTGTCATGTCTTTTAGATTGTAAGCCTGTGGGCAGGGACTGTCAAGAAATACTTTTGTAAGCCGCCGTGAGAGCCTTTTTTGGCTGAATGGCGGCATAAAAATGCTTAAATAAATAAAATAAAATAAAAAATAAATAAATAAATTTTCAGCATGCTAAAAACAATGGTTGAGTATGATATCTGAACACTCCCACTGTATGATGCACCATGCAGTGGGATGAGGAAACCAGATTAACTTTTGCCCAAGGCAACAAAGTAGCTTAAGAAGGGCCATTCTGCCACACTTGGCACAGCCTGGGTGTGGGGAAGCATTTGTGAGCGGGGGAAGAAGAGACGAGCCCTTCTGCTATTGGCTCTGAGCAGGTGGTGCCACCAAGCAGGAAGGGGTAGGACACTGGCCTATAAAGAGGCACTTACCCCTCCAACTTTCCTTCTTGTTTGCATGGCTCCCTGCCTCCCTCCCTGTATGCAGTGTGAGTTCTCTGGTTGCCATTCGGGGCCGAGTAGGAATTTTTTGCTCATGTTCTAAATCGTTCATGAGGTGTTTTTTACCCCCTATTCTACACTGTAAGGCAGCCTGGGAGTATAAATAGGTTGATTTGACATTGCTTATTAATTTGGTCACATTTGATGATAGGCAGGAAGGAACGGGCATCCAGAGGGATTTTGTAATGGTGAGCATTCATAGGCACTGTTGCAGTGACTAGTAATTCCTGAGGGCTAGTAGCATTGAGCCCCGTGGCCAGGCTGGGAAATAAGGGTTACCTCTGAGGCCAACCTTTCTCACCCACCTTGAGCCTTGTGGCCTGGGTTGGGGGTGACACCAGAAGGTCTCCCTACCCCAAAAGGGATGGCCTGTGGGAGGGTGAATTGTACAGCGCCAACCCATGGGACATGAATAGCTCACCCTTCTCAGAAAGGTCTGAAAACCAGGCCAGAATGGATGCCCTTTAGATCCCCTTTGCAGATCTTTAATAAAATGTGGCCCTGTTTAAACCCAATGTTTTGTTTGTTGTCTCTTTATTTCCTGACCTCTGTCTCACAAAGCCCTGTTCCTTACATCCAGCAAATCAATACCAAGAAACAGCTACTGTGCTCCAATAAGACTTTAATTTCCCTACTCACCTAGAAGGAACTAACTAACTATTTCCCCTCCCATTGTAGGGATGGTTTGTCCCTGTTACTCATCTCTCCCCCTAAACTGCCTTTCTCGCATTTAGTATCTGAAAGACGGGTGGGGAGTTTTGAAAGAGGCAAAGAAGCTCTGAACGAGGTGACTGTTCTAATTCAAAGCTGTCAGACTTCAAGAAAGAAAGAGCAGTTGGTAAAGTAACTGTAAACACGAGTCTCTCAGAACATAATGCGCGGGATCGCATGTGAAATGTTTTTGCTCCCAAGATTAATATCTTTTCATTAAAAGGAAGAGAGCGACTGTTGGCTCAGCATTTGCATTTAGATCGAGTAGGTGGTAAGTGTATTGACTGCTTATAGATTCATGTCGCCAAAGGGGAGGGGGGAAATGAATTGGGCGGGGGGGGGGCGCTCCAAAGAAAGGCACTCCCATCCAGCCACAGTTGAAGACAATGAAATCAGGCAAATGCATGAACTGATGATGTTTTGTACCATTGTCCTTTAGAATAATGACATGGCTTTGTATAGATAATTTCATTCACTTTCAAAAGATAGCTGCCCAGGAGCGATCCACCCACCGTTTTGAATGGCGGCAATAATGATTCACTCACATTTCCTTCCCTTCCAGGGTTTCCCTATTGATTCGGAGCACAGTGCGACAGACATGGTGCAGGGCACGTCAGCAGAGGTGTCAAGGAGTTCCCGTGTCCGTAAATGGCCCACCGTTTATGTAGAAGGATGTGCTTTCTGGACGCAAATGGTGTAGAATGCACCAGAAACGTATGGACAGATTGCATCTCAGCAGGTTTAGTCCAGAAGGTACAAAGTGGGTAAATCTTGGCATCCCAAAAGTCTCCTTAGCTAAACATTGACACTGGTTTAATCAGGATCTGCCATGGGCCCACATTGACAAACGTACAAAACAAACTCTGGTTCTTGGCCAAATTGAGACACATGCTGAGCCCAAATTGCTGTCTGGCAGGAATTATTTGCACTTCCTTTGGGAGGTCCACTCTCAATAAGAGCCAATGGAATAAGCAGTCATCACTACTTTGACATGAGAAGCAATGCCAAGTCCCTGAAAGCAGTGCCCCATTATATGGAAACAGAACCATAATATTTAGGCTAAGATACTTAGTCTAAGATGCTAAGCAGTTTAGTTCACTAAGAATGTTTTCTTTTATTATAATAGCTTCATCCCACGTACCTGTTTCCCTCGAATTATCCCCTACAGCGTAAAACTGTTGTTGTTGTTGTTGTTGCTAGCTAAATCACACCCCAAGCAGCGGCACTCCTAAGATCCTTTGCATACCAGGAAAAGGGTTTAAGGGGGGAAATGTAAAAAAAATCATTAAAAAATCAATGGATGACCCAATCCGATTCAAATTTGGTATGCTTAAAGCTCTCCTTAATATATATTACTGTGCCAATTTTGATGTCTTTATCTTTAAAACTTACACAGATGTAAGCATTTCTTTAATTTTTCTTTAAACCTATCAAATCCTGCTCCTGTACCCCCAGTGGCCGCTCGGAAAACAACAAATGATTCGCTCCAAAACTAGGAACAAAATAGGTCGATTCTTTTGGCTTTATAGCACAATTAAAGCAGGATGCCTGGGAGTACTTGACAGTCAAAGCAGATTATAAACTGGAAAGCTTCAGAGTCCTTTGCACGCAATTTGCAGTGATTGCACAGTATAACACTGGTTTGATAAAGCTCTTAGCTAATCACTGCATTCTCTGTCAAAGTTGAAATGAAAATTATTACCCACTAAATAATAACGATGGGGAAAGTGAGTAGCAGTTGAATACTGAAATGGCAACATTAGCTGGTGTCATTCATGCACACAAAAATAGTCATCCCATTACTAGTTTGCACCACTTTTGAGAGAACACATTTGTCGATAGTTAGAAACAATTAGTACTCTTCCGAACGGGATGGGATAAGATTGTTGAAATCCCTAAGCCTCACTGCTTGATGATCCTTTATGTACACGGGTGGCATTAATCTCTTTAATTTACTTTGAAATTGCTGATCTTCTAACAAATAATAATAATAATAATAATGATAATAATAATAATAATAATAATAATAATAATAAATCAAAACAAAGAAACAAAGAAAAACTGTCAATCCTTCACCAGAGTTTTTTCCCCCTTTTGTTTCTTTAAAAGCGCTATACTACTATCAAACTTGAAGCATTTTAAATCACATGCCCTTGTGTTACGTGTCTTTGCGCTTAAAATCTTTGAATCTCTTTCTCACACATATACCAAATATACATTGGATTCTCCAATGGAGGTTTGCATGCATAATTTGCTACCACCTCTCGTCAATCTTTATTTCCAACACAAAGATGTTGAATTCCCCTGAGGGGGGGAAATACACATAAAGTGCTTTTATTTTATTCATTTCTTTTTGTGGAGGGGTTGAATTGTGCCTTGTTAAAATGAAAATGGATGTTGTTCTGCAAATTATTGAAGTGTGCCACAAAGCCTGAAGAGCATGCACTTTTGAAATAGTTTTCCAGCAGAAAAATCCATAAATAAAACAGAAGTTTGATAGGCTGGGGAGAACATGAAGGTTGGCTCAAAATTGCAGAGACAGAGAATTAACTTAAGAACACAAGAAGAACCGTGCTGGATCAGATCAATGGTCCATCTAGTGGAGCATTCTGTACATTGTGGCCTTAGCTAGACCTAAGGTTTATCCTGGGGTTGTCCCGGGGTCATCCCTGCCTGCTCCCAGTATCCCCTGTGTGTCATTTACATGAACAGGGATGACCCTGGGACGATCCCGGGATAAAGCTAAGGCCACAGTGGCCAACTGGTAGGACATAAGTGCAACATCACCATCGAACCCACATTCCCCAGCAAACTGGTGTAAGTAGGTATACTGCCTCTGATACTGAAGGTAGCACATAGCCATCATGACTAGCCTTGTCCTCCATGAATTTGTCTAAGCCCCTTTTAAAGCCATTACTACATCTTTCAGTAGCCCTTTATGAAAAAGGCACAGCTTCCATTTTTATGCTCAGTGAGGAAGCAGAAAACTGCACTCTGAGTGCCCGTGGACCACCCAGCGGCTCAGCGCCCAAGTGAGCAGGATCGGGTCACTGGTGGGGGTCTGGCTAGTGGCATGTGGCATGGAAGGAGGTGAGTTTCTGTTCATCTCTAGTGTTGATCAAAGGATGGCGTTTTGAGACAGCTTTAGTAACTTCAAAAAGAGGGATGTGTGCCTAACATTGCTAGGCAACAACTTAGTTATTACAGTTATGATCTTCTCACCCTCCACTGAGCACAGGGTTGTATAACATTGTCCCCACCCCTCATTTTATCTTCACAACAGCCATTTGGGGTAGACTACGATGAGAGAGAGAGTGACTGGTTCAGCCAGTGAACTGAATGGAGATTTTAAACCTGGCTTTCCCAGCACCTACTCTAACATTTACAGTACAATCCCATGCATGTTTACTCAGAAGCAGGCGCCACTGAGTTTGATAGGGATTACTCCCATGTAACTGTGCATAGAATTGCAGCCTATGCCTCAATGCTTAGTCAGTCTGTCTCCTCCTCCTCCTCCTCCTCCTCCTCCTCCTCCTCCTCCTCCTCCTCCTCTTCTTCTTCTTCTTCTTCTTCTTCTTCTTCTTCTTCTTCTTCTTCTTCTTCTTCTTCAAGAAATGAACTGGGAAGGCTGGCTTAACTATGATGGTAGGACAGTCTTCTCCAACCTGACACCCTACAGAGGAGTTGGACAGGACAACAACTCCCATTACCCATAGCCAGCATGGCTAATAAACAAAAGAAGAGCATAAAAACATAAGAACCATGCTGGATCAGACCAAGGCCATTTCTACACCTGCCTTTTCCCCCGGGATCATCTCGAGATCATCCCTTTGCATGCAAATGACACACAGGGGATCCCAGGATCAGGCATAGACGATCCCTCCATTTTCCTGGGATAACCCTTAGGTGTAGAAAGGGCCTAAGTGTCCCATCTAGTCCAGCACTCTGTTCACAGCTGTTGACCAGAGAACCGCAACCAGGGCATGGTGCACTGGGAACATCAAAGCTTGATATGGAAACTACCAGCTTGATATGAAGACTCTCAGCCTGGAACATGAGAACTTGACATGGAAGGAAACTTTACCTGGCAGATTTTTGCAAAGTTTGTTTGTTTGTTTTGCCCTCCTTGACCCTTACATCATATCTCTGTTCAACATTAATGCCTGGTAGCAACTATCCCTCTCAGCATTCTGTATTTTCTGCAAGACATATGAAGCCATCCTGCCATAAAAGGGTTCTGGCAGTGATGTGGAGAAGAAGCTGTTAATGGGAAATCATGGATGGTTCAGTTATTGCTTCGTCATCCTTTGTCCAGTAGTAATACTTGTTCGATCTTGGAGACATTCTTTTTATGTAAATAGAACGTCATTATTCCATGTATCATCAGTCACCTTTAGAATACAGGCTTGTTCATTCCCTCCTATTGATTTTTCAATTTCCAACAAATTGGTTTTATCTTGAGATAGTTTATATATTAGGGAGTGGGGAATGCCCACCCTAGCTTGAGAAAGCCAGAAAAAAAAGGGGCGTTGAACTTAGCAGCTAGTTATTATGAGTGCAAGAATCTGAAATCTGGATATAAACTTGTAGAGAGACGAACACTGGAGGACACCGCTACCGACTTGCAGTTATGAATATCATAATTTTCATAATGCAGCTTAATAGTGTAGTTCCAGCTGAACGAGCAACTCCTTCCTCAAACATCTGATTTGAGGATATGACTCTTAGGAGACTTCTTGTGGTTTCATTTCTCCAGTTCTCCTTAGGTTAACACACACACACACACACATACACAGTAAACTTGCCATGGGGATGCCTCTTTCCACAGTAAATGAGTCCCAGATTTGCTTTTACTCCTGAGTTGTAAACTTGTTGCACACATACTTGGAAATAAACCCCAATGAACTCACTGGGGCTTACTTTGGGGTGAAAATGTCTAAGAATGTGCTTTTAAAATTATGTGTGCTGCATCCATCACCACTATTTTTGTGGGAGAGGAGGAAATGGCATGAGAAATATTTTAGGAGGGATTATCTATGTTTTGTATGATTTAATTTAAAAATAAACCAACAAATGTATAGTGCATAGAAAAATATTGCCATATGAAGGAACGCCTCCTCCCATATGTACCTACCCGGACCTTAAGATCATCTACAGGGGCCCTTCTCCGTGAGCCCCTGCCAAAGGAAGTGAGGCAGGTGGCTACTAGGAGCAGGGCTTTCTTCGCTGTGGCACCCCGACTGTGGAATGAGCTCCCCAGAGAGGTCCGCCTGGCGCCTACACTGTACTCCTTCCATCGCCAGATGAAGACCTTTTCATTTTCTCCATATTTTAACACCTAATTTAACTTAAATTTAAATTATACTGTTTTAACTCTGTATTTTAACCTTATATCAATTTTGCTGCGTGGTTTTATCCTGGTTGTGCTTTTTATACTGTATTTTGTATTTGTGTTTTTAACCTGTTGGGTTGTTTTATGATGGTTTTAATTTTTGTGAACTGCCCAGAGATCTTTGGCTATTGGGCAGTATAAAAATGTAATAAATAAATAAATAAATAAATAAATAAGACTTTTCTGCCTGTTTTTTTTAAATGCAGATTGATGTGGAAATAGGACAACAGACCTATGGGTGAACTAGCAATGAAGAAATCTGACCAGCTTTTTTCAGTTTCTCATGTTTCCAATCCTATGTTTGGTTTATCCCAATTTAGAGAATTTTGACAATCTTAAATTCGGTCTGTCTCAAACTCCCAGATATTTTTTTTAAAAGTTCATAAATGTGGGATTTGATAAGTTTGCATTAAAATGTGATGCAAATGAATGTATCTCTCATCCTTACAATGAACACGTATAATAATAATAATAATAATAATAATAATAATAATAATAATAAATTTATTTATTTCTTAACCACCTCTCCCTTTGGGAGCCTCGTGTGGTGCAGAGTGGTAAAGCAGCAGTTTCTGCAGCTGAAACTCTCCCCACGGCCTGAGTTCGATCCCAGCAGAAGCTGGTTCTCAGGCAGTCAGCTCAGGTCGACTCAGCCTTCCATCCTCCCGAGGTCGGAAAAATGAGTACCCAGTTAGCTGGGGGAAAGGTAATAATGGCCGGGGAAGGCAACGGCAAACCACCCCACTATAAGGCCTGCCAAGAAAACGTCAGTGAAAGCTGGCATCCCTCCAAGAGTCAGTAATGATTCAGTGCTTGCACGAGAGGTTCCTTTCCTTTCCTTCTCCCTTTGGATCGAGGCGGGGAACAACATTAGAACAGGAATCAATACATCTTAAAAATTCTTGATTTTACAGATAGGCCTGCCGGAAAAGGCTAGTCTTTAAGGCTGCCTTAAAATCACACAGAGTTAATTTTTCAAAATAAAATTAATACGAAACTGTCAAGAACCAAATCTAGAGTATCTCTATGTTCATCAGAATTGGGACACAACAAACTTTTGAATAGATACATGCCAACCTGTCATGGACCAGAATTAGAGTAGGTACACCAGAAGTGGCACAGAACAGACTTATGAATGGCCACATACAAAACAAACAAGGACTAAAGCTTGAGTATTTCCATGTTCATTGAAAATGGGACAGAACAGGCTAATAAATGGATAGATGTGAACCTGCCATGGACTGAAATTGACATATCTCTAGGTTCATCACCATTAAACGTCAATATATACAACCAATATACTGGAAAATTATTGAATGCCCACTTCAAAGCAGCATCCCTGGGATTCTGCCAAGGCTGTGCCTTTGTTTTCTTTTCACAGAGATCTAATGCTACTCAAAGCAAAGCTCTAAAGAGCAGAGGGAATTTACAAAGCTTATCCTGCCTAAGACGGTTATCTATTTTATGAGATTCCAAATCAGCAACATCTTGGTTTGAAAGTACCTAACAAAATAGATGCCAGCTTAAGGATACAAGAGCATATTATTAATTTCTGTACTTTCATATCTTGTGTAACCCACAGCAAAGTCAAACTCTATAGTTGACAGCAGTGGCAACTTCTGACATATCTTGAACTAGCTGTATATTCTTAGAAGCTTGAAGTCAAGAAAAGTAGGACATTGTCTTATACTGAGTCAAACCATTGTTCCATCTGCCTTAATATTTTCTGGACACACTGACTATATCTGTCCAGGAGTTCAGAAGAGAGTCATTCCCAGTGTGTTCCATGGGGGGGGGGGGCATCATAACCCTCCAATCTCCAGAGTTTGTTCACCCCTGCTTTATATGTTGCTCCACATGGCTGGGTCAATGAAATATTCTTCCAGCCACACAGCAGAACGTTCATAGAGCAAGCCTGGGCAGACATCACACGTATAGAATCAGCTTCACATTTTTTGTAGAGCCAAGAGGACCAGCAATTGGAACGAGATAAAGCAGTGGCTCAGGGTGGACGCAATTAAGCTATTGCACTGCACAAATCATAGCTGCTTGGATTAGCTGCTCATATATGTACAAATCTACATGTGACATAATACAAATCAGTGTTTCTTGGCACCCTAAGATTGGGAGGTGGGTCGAAGGCTTTTTGAGTTTGATATTTTTAATTTCATCCTTTGTTAAGAAAACTTAGATCCCACCTTCCTGCTTCTAGAGAGGTGTTCAAGGCAGCTCATATGTCAGATCAAACCAACCCACCACTCAATCATTCACCCCTAAATGCTAAACAAGCAAACAAAAGCCCAGCAACTTATCCTATCTGAGGTCCACAGAAGAGGGCCAGGATCTCCTTCTCGGTCACCCCAGAGTGCAGGGCATGAAATCAAAGGGTCAAGCTACAGGAAGTCAGATTCCAGCTGGACATCAGGAAAAACTTCCTGACTGTTAGAGCAGTACGACAATGGAACCAGTGACCTGGTTGTGGGCTCTCCCACACTAGAGGCCTTCAAGAGGCAGCTGGAAAGTCATCTGTCAGGGATGCTTTAAGGTGTATTCCCGCATTGAGCAGGGGGTTGAACTCGATGACCTTATAGCCCCCTTCCAACTCTACTATTCTATGATTCTATAGTACGAGATAAAAAAAAAAAGAATTCCAAACAAGACGTTCATAGCTGTTCAGAGGCCATATCAATGAACAACCATGTTCCAGATGCAATGATACAGGTACAAGATAAATATAAATAATAAGATAAATAACAAACAATGCACTTATGCCACCTGTCATCTCTCTTTATAAAATGCTTTCATCCATAAACAATTTTTTTTTGGGGGGGGAGAATCAAACACTATGTGACTTACTTCACGGTCCAACATGGCTGGTGACACAACTGTGACAATGTCTCCTTTTTCTGGGTCAATGTAGAACATGTTTGGAGATGGCTTGTCTGGCGTCTGCTTCAGGATATTATACCTCAGCACAGCATTATCTGTAACTGGGTCATCAGCGTCAAATGCAGTCACACGCATCACGGTACTTCCTGAAAACGATAATATGGAAACATCATTGGCAAAGAACGAAGAAGAAGATATGAAGAAAACATTATTATTATTATTATTATTATTATTATTATTATTATTATTATTATTGCATTTATATCCCGTTTTCTTTTCCTCCAAGGAACCCAAGGCAGCGTACATAATCCTCCTCCTCTCCATGTTATCCTCACAACAACAACCCTGTGAGGTAGGTTGGGCTGAGAGTCTGTGACTGGCCCAAAGTCACCCAATGGGTTTCCATGGCCTAGTGGGGACTAGAACCTGGATCTCCGGACTCTGGATCTCCGGACTCCCAGTCCGACACTTTAGCCACTACACCACAGTCTGCATCCCATGTATCCAATGCATCTGTGGATCTTGTTGCTATTGGCAAACATTATAATCTTTGATTTATTGTAATTGATTTGTAATCGGTCCTCCTAACAATGTAGGGCAAGGGCCTTTAGGTAGGGTGACCAACTGTCAGGATTTCCCCGGATTTGTCCTGGCTTTTCTTCTTTCCATGGTGTCAGGGGGGATT
Source organism: Elgaria multicarinata webbii (assembly GCF_023053635.1). Taxonomy (NCBI): domain Eukaryota; kingdom Metazoa; phylum Chordata; class Lepidosauria; order Squamata; family Anguidae; genus Elgaria; species Elgaria multicarinata. The sequence continues at coordinate 6,223,614 of NC_086184.1, forward strand.
TTCTATAATTTTCAATAATGTCCTGGAATGACACACCTTCCCCTTTAAGGCTGCCATTAGCATGGCAGGAGGGAATGACGTGCTTTCTTGAGGCACATCATTCCCCCACCCCAAGCTCCAATTGAAGTCTTAAAGGAAAGTGGGTCATTCGTGGACATTATAGAAAAGGCCCCAATTGGAGTGGGTGGTGGTGGTACAGAATGAAATCCTTTCCCCTCCTCCACTCCAATCGGGTTCGTTAAGGTGGCGGGGGAATAAAGTACTTTCTGCAGGACTCAGAAAGCTGCTTCCCCACACACACACTAGATGTCCTCTTTTTTGGTTTCCCAAATATGGTCACCCTACTTTAGGGCTCTTCTAAGGCCTATTTGAGACAAGAAAAGAATGACCGCATCATCTGCATACAACAGTATAGGTAGTCTTTTAGTTGCTATTTTTGGGGCGTGTACGTCTAAAGCTTGGAGTCATTGGATCAAGGAGATATGATAAACAGATGTGGGGCCACAATGCACCCTTGCTTGGCCCCCCTATTTGCTGCAATTGGGTTAGAGAGCTGCCCTTCTCTGTAAAATCTTCCTCTGAGGCTTGTGTTACTATACAATTTAGAGATCAGCCATAGTAGGTGTTTATCAATTGCAGTGTTTTTAAGTTTTCCCCATAAATTGGATCTTGGGATCGAATCAAATGCCGCTTTGAAATCTACAAAGGCTGCATATAGCCGGGAGCTACTACTACGGGTGTTTTTTTCTGCCAAGTGCTGCAGAGTTAAGCAGTGATCTAAAGTAGATCTGCCTGTCCTAAATCCTGCTTGTTCATCCTCAAGTACGCTTTCTTCCTCCATCCAGTCACACAGTCACAATGTGAGGTTGTTGTTTTTAAACAACAACAACAACAACAACACAATAGCCCTCATGATTCAAGAGGTAGAAAAGAGAGACTCAATGGTGCTGTATTTGAATGTTTCTGATATAGAAGGGTCTCAGTTTTATTATCCTTTTACACTCCCTCTTTTTTATCCCTACTGTGTACTGTTTTATATAATGGTGTATCTTCTTGTTTTATATTGGTCTGTTGACTGTAAATAAAGAAATACACCAGCTATTGAGAGAAGTGAGCATTTTGTTTTGATTCAGTATGTATAAGAATTTCCCCATACTCCAAAGTTCTCAATATTCAGGACAAAAAGATGATAAATAAATAGACAGATAGATAGATAGATAGATGTAGGAGAAAATGAAACTGACAGACATATCTATCCAGACACAGGCCTTTGAGTGCTTAGTTCTTAAAGGTCTAGGTTTGCATCCCTGTGCATTCAAATATATTAGTGCTGAATTAGAGTGGGCATCCCATTTTCTTTTTCTCTTCTCACAAGCTCATCTTTAAAAGCTTTATTGCAGGCTGTTACATTATGGCCCTCTCCATGCCTAAGAATGGGGGAGGGGGGGAGAGAGAGAGATGGGAGAAGGCAAAGCTGCTCAATTTGCCCACCCCTGTGGACCTGAAGCTAGACCTGATTGCTAATCTTCCCCTAGGTGGATTTGGTCAATTTTCTGCAGTGTACGATCCATAATAAACCACATTTGGAGTACACAGTTGGAAACACCGTCCCATGGCATGTACAAGTAATGAAAGAATTGCGGCTGTAGTGGTTTAAAATGCACTTAAAAGAAACCCGAAGAATCTCTAGCTTGTTCTGACTTACCAAAGAGACCGCCTTCTCTCTATATGTGCCATGACAATCTCCCAAACTAACAGAGGGTGTGTTCTAGGAATCCTACCCGTGCAACTAGTTAGAACAACAAGGAGTATGCAAAGAGGCATTCTTGATGGTTACTCCCCTGTGATATATGTGTAGGGTACCCTGCAGGAATTATCATCCAAAGTCTGCTGATGGAGAACTTTGTCCTCATTCAACCATATGACTTTGTAAACTCAATTAGAATCCTTTAATGAATTTTCCATACCCACCTCATTAGGCATATTCTTCTGCAGCCTAAATACCCCCCACTGTGAGCAAGTTGCAATTACAAAAAGCAAGGGACTATTAACCCTGAAGACCTAAGGACACTCCTTCCGCTCCAAAACTAGAAGACCAATTTGCTAATGCCAGCTCTTCACACTTCCCATTCCAATCCTTTGAACTCCAAGAACAACAAAACACGTGAAACTCAGTCCCAATTGTAGAGATCTGCAGGGAAGGTTTGCATGAACGTTTCCAAGCCATTCTGAAAGATCCATTGGATTACGGGACCTTTATATTCCCCCCCTCCCCGAACACTCAAGTGGAGATAAGAAGGTGTCCCCCTTTCAATCCTTTATTGGATTGAAGCTATAGTGGTTTAAAATGCACTTAAAAGAAACCCGAAGAATTCTACACACCATGCTCCACAGCCTATACCCAGGACAAAAGCAAGTCTAAGGCCACAGCTAGACCTAAGGTTTATCCTGGGATCATCCAGGGTTCACCCCTGCCTGAGCACTGCATCCCCTGTGTGTCACCTAGATGAACAGTTTTGATGCCTGGACAATCCAAGGATAACCCTTAGGTCTAGCTATGGCCTAACATTGACAAGGATATTGATGTTTCGGTACTCTAAAATGGATCTTCTAGGCAACAGAAATTCTGTTTCACTCCTCTGAATTCCTGATTTAGTGCAGCAATACAGATGTGAACAATCTGGATTATGATCTATAGCTCTTGTATAAATGGAGGACACCTTGAACCTCTCACATCTGCTTTGAATGGGGTATTTTAAATTTGCCAACATTTTATAGCATGTTTTTTTAGTATGTTTTTAGGAAGTTTTAGCAATGTATATTGTGTTTTGAGTAATATTTTATGTATTTTATCGATCAGGATGGAGAGGCAGGTTAGAAATTATTATTATTATTATTATTATTATTATTATTATTATTATTGGTCTGTTTCTTCACACTGCATTCTTCTGCTCTGCAATTCTGGCTTAACTAATAAAATGTCTAAAATTGATTCAGGAATTGGAGTTAGAGTTTCATTTCCTTCTGGATCGTTCCCTTCCCCCATGGATTGCTGAAACACTGCCATTCTTCTTGTGCAGTGTTTTATGGATGCACACCTGCTCCCCTGATATCGGTGAAACACTGCACAAAAAGGATCATGCAAAAGCATGATCCCATCGAGAATGTTTTCTTGCAACATTTATCCATTCTCTCTGGTAATGTAGATGGGGCAATATATAAATGAACAGAAGACCATTGCAAGCTTGGCATGGGAAACACTCTAGAGAAAATTAAGAAGGGGGGGAAAGGGAGCAGAAGAGTGCTTCAGTCCAGTGATGGACAACATAGCTGACAAATAATCCAAGCCATTGTTTACAGGGACTCCAATGTGAAATGTAAGAGGATCTGTTTTGTGATCGAGTATCCAGAACCAGGATTTTATCAATATCAACAGATGAGTACACAGGATGGTCCCTGAATGAAAGCTGTACCGCATCACTCTCCTGTACCACATTACAAAGCATTATAGGGAATGGCACAAGGAGGTATGTTGGAGAAATTGTCAAGGGAACTAAGTGAGTTTGGATTTTAATAAATCCAAAACCGCAGATTCCACAGCAAACCAGTTTTTACCCAGTCGGACGTAGTCTGCAAACTTATGAACCATTTCCCTAATCTTGGGGAAATCTGCACACATTTTGTCATAGAACAATATGTACAAATAAATAAATGAATTAATAAATAAAAAACGGCCAAAACATTTTGGGAGGAGTTGCGCATTTGGGGGGAGATTTGCAAATTGGTGCATGTGCGAATATGCACAAATTTGAAAACTGAAAAAAAAATCTGAATCTGTTGATGGGTGGATGATGGAATGAAAGGTGCATGAGAATCTGCAATACACAGATGGAATGGTTTTTGCACAGTCTATACACACCTAGCCGCACAATGTAGCTGCTCGGGTAGCAAAATGTCTCAAGCTGACTATGAAACTAGCAGAAGATGAGCTGAGAAGAAAGCACATAAGAAGAGCCATACTGGATCAAACCAAGGGCTCATCTACACCAAGCAGGATATTCTACTATGAAAGTGGTATGAAAGTGGTATATAAAAGGCAGGAGCCACACGACTGCTTTATAGCAGTATTGAAGTGCCCTGACAACTGTTGGGGCCCATTGACACAGACTGTATACCACTTTCAAACTACTTACACAGTGTTATATCCTGCTTGGTGTAGATGCATGAAGTGCTCCACCAGTTGTCGGTGCACTTCAGTACCATTATAAAGCAGTAGTGTAGATCATGCAGTGCAGTTCAATACAGCTATAAAGCAGGAGTGTGGCTCCTGCCTTTTATATACCGCTTTCATGCCGCTTTCATCATGGAATATCCTGCTTGGTATAGATGAGCCCCAAGAGTCCATCTAATCCAGCATTCTGTTCACATTCTCTAGCTCCTTCCTATCTCTCCTCTCTCATCTCACACTATTGCCCCGCTCGTGCTCTTCGCTCCTCTGATGCCATGTTTCTCGCCTGCCCAAGGGCCTCTACTTCCCTTGCTCGGCTTCGTCCATTTTCGTCTGCTGCCCCTTACGCCTGGAACGCTCTTCCAGAACATTTGAGAATTACAAGTTCAACCGCAGCTTTTAAAGCTCAACTAAAAACTTTTCTTTTTCCTAAAGCTTTTAAAACTTGATGTTGTGCAGACTTCTACTGTTAGTTTTACCCTACCCTGTGCCTGCTTACCCTACCCTGTACCTGTTTGCATTCTCTTCCCCTCCTTATTGTTTTACTATGATTTTATTAGAATGTAAGCCTATGCGGCAGGGTCTTGCTATTTACTGTTTTACTCTGTACAGCACCATGTACATTGATGGTGCTATATAAATAAATAAATAATAATAATAATAATAATAATAATAATAATAATAATAATAATAATGATGGCCATCCAGCTGCCTGCAGGAGACCCACAAGCAAGACATGAGTGCAAAAGGACTCTCTTACCCACGCACACCAGTGACTAGTGCACATAGGCTTGGTGCCTCTGATTCTGGAGGTAGCATATAGCCATCAGGACTAGTAGCTATCGATAGCCTTCTCCTCCATGGAGTTGTCCAACCCCCTTTTATTTTTTTATTTTATTACATTTATATACCGCCCCACAGCCAAAGCTCTCTGGGCGGTTCACAAAAGTTAAAACAGTAAACATTAAAAGTATACAAAATTTAAAACATAAAAACAACAGTATAAAAACAACAGTATCCATTTAAAAGCTATCCAAATTGGTGGCCATCACTACATGAAAGTGAATTCCATAGTCTGACTATGTGCTAGGTGAAGAAGGAATTCCTTTCATCTATCCAGGATCTCCCAACCAATTAGCTTCATGGGATGACACTGGGTGTTCTAGTATTACGAGAGAGGGAGAAACATGTCTCAACTCCTTAGCAGACTCCATGAGCCATTCCTGGGCCAGCAGTGTTGATGACAGTGAGAGAAAAGGCAGAGCTGGGTCACAGAATCACAGGTATGGGGCAAAACAAATGTCTTGCTTTTGAAATAGCTATTGGGACCTGGGCACCCAATTCTCTGAGTCTTGTCCTCATTGCAGAAATCCATCAACTTCTTTCTTCCTTTTTATATTTCTCCGTCTTTCTTCCCACACACATAGCTTTTCATTCTTTATATTTTTTTACCCTGCAGATTCTTTCTTCTTGTTGTAGTGACCTTGAAAATAAGATTTCTAAAGCTTTCCTTCATTGCCACCTCAGGCACAGTTACACCCTAGAGAAATATAACCGAGATCTGACAGTATCCGGGGTTTGTTCACTAGTGATTAAAAGCCAGAGAGCTTGAAGTGAAGAGGCATGCCATAGATGCACTTTGATGCCCTCCTCCTTTCATAGCTATCCACCAGAGTAGTCCAAAAATCATTCTAGCCCTATATTTCACCCTTTTGATATGTCACCTTTGCCAAAAAAGAGAGGGGGGAAATTGGAAACAATAGATACGTCTTTTGAAGTAGGAAAATCACCTTTGAATACCTAAGCTCCAGGGGATTTTCAAACTTCCTATTACACTAGGTTAGCTCCAGACTTAGCCAGAGCAGCTCCATTAAATTCAATGGGACTTACATCTGTCCTGGCTAACATAAATCCAATTTATTTCAGCGAATCTCCTAAAACTATATCCAGCCCATCTGATTTAATAACTAATGTATACAGGCCCAACACAGATGAGCCAAACTTGCTCCAGTGTTTTTAAGTTTCGTATTCTTAATTTCTTTATGTTTCTCTGAAGACTGCCCAAACCTGAATTTGTCATTTTGCTCCTCCGACCGGGAGAGAGAGAGAGAGTTCTGAATGTTAGAGTGGATTTCATCTTGCCTCCATATTTGTACCCATGTTTGCATTTCAATACAAAAAACTGATCTGGCCACATAGTTTACTTTCTCTACTTTTTGGCTACAATTGCCTGGAAAATTCTTATCTGCTTGTCTAGCTCCTTCCTATCTCTCCTATCTCATCTCACACTATTGCCCCGCTCGTGCCCTTCGCTCCTCTGATGCCATGTTTCTCACCTGCCCAAGGGTCTCTACTTCCCTTGCTCAGCTTCATCCATTTTCTTCGGCTGCCCCTTATGCCTGGAACGCTCTTCCAGAACATTTGAGAATTACAAGTTCAATCGCAGCTTTTAAAGCTCAGCTAAAAACTTTTCTTTTTCCTAAAGCTTTTAAAATTTGATTTTGTTCTGACTTTATACTGCTAGTTTTACCCTACCCTGTGCCTGTTTGGTGCATTCTCTTCCCCTCCTTATTGTTTTATTATGATTTTATTAGAATGTAAGCCTATGCGGCAGGGTCTTGCTATTTACTGTTTTACTCTGTACAGCACCATGTACACTGATAGTGCTATATAAATAAATAAATAATAATAATAATAATAATAATAATAATAACCCAGTGAAATGAACCAGGACTTGCTCAGGCACATCCTGGTAGGATACAACTCTGGGGTTCTGAAGCAGTGTTGGGCTATCAGGTTAGACTGAGCATTCATCATTTGTGTCTGTCTACTTGGTTGGAAGATTTGGGGAGGGGTCATGATTCGGTGCTTTGCATGAAAATGGTCCAAGGTTCAATCCACAGCTTCTTCAATTAGAGGTGGAAAAATTCTTTCTATCTGTCATTCTTGAAACTGATCCCAAGCCGTATTCTGTGCCATGAAAGCATACATCCATCGTTAATGGCACCACAGAAATAGTAATCATAAATAATTATGAATAGGGTTGTCATCTAATTAAATAACTCTCTGTTGATTAATGGTGTGAGTTTTAGTCAATTACCCAATACATTAGTTAATTACATTTGCATACACGTACCATAAGCATTCTGAAGCAGGAAGTATACTTTCTTTGTTTTTAAAGGACAGCGTAGTGTCTCATTGCAAGCATCAGGCTAGAAGAGGGATTCCCTCCTACGTTAGAAGAAGCATTCCCTTAAGCAAGGGTGGGAACTCTGTGGGATCTGGGGGGCATTTTCAGCCCTCCACCAACTGATCCCTGGGGGGCCGTCACCCTCATTCCCACAGATCCAGGTGTCTGTGCATGCATGCAATACAGCCTTGAGGATTTCTTCAATACCTAGCCCCTCTCTTCATACAAATATTGCTCCCCCCTCACTAATGACAGGAGTTTTTTTCAACTAATATCAGTGCATTCATTTTTTGTTCACATCACCACTCTGATGAGACTTTCCTCATTTTTTTTTAAAGTCCCTGCATTTCTTAAAAAGGTAATAACATTAAGATCAATGGGCTTTGGTCTGTGCTCATGTAGCTGGGTTCATATTTCAAATAGATCTATAGCTCTGAATTCATCCAAATGTATTAAATTGAAGATGTGTACCTCCCTGGCATTACTCCATCATAAAGTTTTATTCTTCATAAAAGATTCATTTCCCAAGACTCATAAACTGACAATTTCTAATTTGGTGTCATTTTATAAATGCTTCCATTTCAAGCATCAATCAAAGGCAGCCAGACTCTGGGTAACAAACAACATCCTGCAGAATTATTGTGTTAAACAATTGTGTGTGTGTGTGTGTGTGTGTGTGTGTGTGCAGACACACTCACAGAGACAGGAACAAGATAGTATATGCCCAATCAGCAAAACCTTCACAACTCTGCCTAATATTTTCAGATTATTCTTTTGTGCTCACTGTGAAGATATGGCAGAAGCAGAGCTATTTTCCAATCACTTTACTTTTTTGTTATAACTTCAAGTTAAGCAACTGAGAAACCAGAATTTTTATTTCTTTTGAGTGTTCCGTTTCTCTTCAGTATTTTTAAATATCTATGGAAAGCCTGAAGAACACCTTGAACACATTAAAAAAAAAACATGAATGAAAAGTTGTGCAATGGAGGAATTCGCTAGCAAAGGATTCATATGTATTCAATGAATCTTTCACTAAAGAATCCTATTCTATGCCTCTAGTATTGCAGAAATTGCCATTTTGCAGGCGCTATTTTGTGCAGTATAAATATACCAACAAGCAGAGCTGTGATCATCCATAAAAATGCTGGCTCACTTTTAGGAGTGCACAGCAGCGCAACACTTCCAGACTATGTGGAGCCCAACAAATGCACATACGTGTGCCCCATGACTCAGCTAATGGGGTCTGGGGGTCCAGTTGTGGGGGAATTCATTGGGCTCACAGAGTCAGTCAGGACACCACACCATCCTTAATATTACAGGAAAGTGTGCAAAAGTTCTATATTTGAGAAAAATGCACACAGGATTTAAGGAATGTAAAGCTATTACAAATGTTTACGACCATCTGTCAGGTATGGTTTAGGGTGGATTCCTGAACTGAGCAGGGGGTTGGATTTGATGGCCTTATAGGCCCTTTCCAACTCTACTATTCTATTATTCTATGTGTTGACCATTTAGGCAAGAATGAGATTGACAGATCCATCCATACCTAGATCAGGTTTTGGCTGGTCAGCTGGTGGACGGCTAATCAGCTTGGCTTGTCGGTCACGTGTGCAAGAGCTGATGAATACATCCTGGTTGCAGACAAGGCTGCCATGCCTCCCCCTCCCCCTCCATGGCCTCATAAACAGGGAGGGGAGAAGTAAATGGGAATAGCCTAAGAATTATGAAAAGCACGTCTAATTCATTGTGATAGAAATAAATCAACTTTTGGGAAAGTGTAATGGCAAAGGGTCGGCGGCTGGCTGCGACACTCATCATAACTAATTGCATGTTTGACTGTCAATTTGTACTTTAAAGAAAAACAAGCCCCAGGGAAGCAAAAACAAAACAAATATAAGAAGAAAGATCCATTATGTCTCCAATCAAGTACATCTGAATTGCAGCTGCAAATATTAACTTATGGATGTTATTACACTTAGAGGCCTCGCTCAATAGAAGGATGGTTAGTGAGAATTAATGAGTTCAGTCCTTTGGCATAGCTGAGCATTTTGCAAGGCCAAAAATTCCCTAACCCCCAGAACTCTGTGGGGGTTTTTTTCTTGGTTTTTTTTAACCCCTTCCTTATCTGGATTTAAATGTCTGGCAAATGCAAGGCACTATACAATTCAAGCTGCCCTTTCAGTATCTCTCCCACTGCACATTCCAGAAAACCAAACTAGATAGATTAAGAGAGCCACATTTGCAGCATTGGGCAAAAGGTAGGATACAAATAAAAATTATCACCATCATCATCATCTCCATATTCAGTCGCAGGCAGTAAACTTGGACTGTGTGTATCACTTTATTAGCTTCATCCCACGTACCTGTTTCCCTTGAATTATCCCCTACTGTGCTAAGTTGTTGCCATTGTTGTTGTTGTTGCTACTGGGCGGCTAGATCCTTTGCATATCAGGAAATGGGTTTAAGGGGGGAAATGTAAAAAAAAAAATCATTAAAAATCAATGGATGACCCAATCCAATTCAAATTTGGTATGTTTAAAGGTCTCCTTAATATCTATCACTGTGTCAATTTTGATGGCTTTATCTTTAAAGCTTATGCAGATGTAAGCATTTGTTTATTTTTTCTTCAAATCCTGCTCCTGTGCCCCAGTGGCCGCTCAGAAAACAACAAATGATACGCTCAAAAACTAGTAGCAAAACATTGCACTTCTTTTGGTTAAGAAGCACAATTAAAGCAGGATGTATGTCACAGTCAAAGCAGATTATAAACTGGAAAACTTTGGAGTCCTTTGCACACAATTCGCAGTGATTGCACAGTATAACGCCGGTGTGATAAAGCTCTATATCTGGTGCATGTCACATTCACATCTGTTCACCCAGAAGTCCAGTCCGCCCTACTAATATGTGAATCTTTTTTTTAATTGCATGGAAATGCACATTTTAATTAAAATCATGAATTTTCTTTCAAAATATATATTTCTAAAAATAACAAAGAGTCTTGTGGCACCTTAAAGACTTACAAATTGCCAGAATAAATGTGTTAGTGTTCAAGACACCACAATACTCTTGGGCAGGATCTTGGGAGACTGGGAGAAGCCAAAATTGACATCTCTGTCTATCCCTGTTTCTTGCCCACACATCTCCTAACTCCCCTTTAATAATCTTCTCTGTTTCCTACCAAATGTGCTTATTGTGTAGGATTCTTTCCAAGTAGCAAAGAAATGTTGAGCAAGACAAAATGCAGACTTTTTGCATGCTGAGCATTTCTGACTTAAAATAACCCCTGAGCCTTCTCCTGTTCTCTGTTTTCACTTCCCCACCCCCTTTTTTTCTTCAAAACATGGGAAAGTTCTATTGTAAGTGGTTGAGATTTAAAATACTAGTAAAGCCTTATAGGAAAGCTTCTAAAATCTCAGGTATGACAGCAATCAGTCAGAAATGACTTATAAAGGCAAAGCGAGAGTAAGTGGGAATTACTTTTCCATTGAATGCTCTCATAAACCCTGAGCCAAGTGGAGATTTATGGCTGGGTCAAACTTTAGCAATTCCAGTGCTTAACCTCTCCCACTCCCCCCATCCCTCACCCCAGGGAACTTTATAGGTGTTTGGGTAGGAGAAATTATTCATGTGCTAAGGTTACTTGGAAATGAGTTATGTTCACTTTTGTCCGTAGAAATACAGTGCAGCGGTGCGCCATGTAGCTGAACGCAGGCATATGTTTAAAAAGTGTTCTTTAAGAGCCTGTTTCTCCTGGAGAGATTGTGATATATGAAGCATCCAGGTATCAGGATGGGATGATGCCATTATTGAGGGGAAAGGAGAAACATCTTTGATACTGATGCATTGCTTTTAAGAGCGCCTATTTAGACCCGATAAAATGTACTAAATCTAAAGAGATGAAGCAAGCACTAGAACAGGTCTTTTTCTTTCTTTCTCCCCATTGCCCCTTGCCAGTAAAGTTGATTAAAAACCCAAAAAGAAGAAGGATGAATTGCATCCTTGGGGAGGTTTAGAAAGGTGGGAATCAGCAAAACTCACCAAAGGTCTTTCAATTCCATTTTGAAGCCTATTTCAACTCGAGTCCATATCAGTCTGCAAGTTTTTGTTCTTGTTTTCCTTTCTGCATGAAAATCGATACTTCCATGTGTATTTTCCCAGGATCTTAGATCGTTGGTACCTACTACTGGTATTGGGCTGGATGGACCAATGGTGTGATTCAAGATAAAGGAGCTTCAAATCATACTATAGTTGTATAACTGTGTGGACAGCCTCAGCTTAAGGTTGGGCCAATATGCAAAACCCAAGCTTGATGGAGTTCCCAAATTCCAGCTCACTTAAGTCCATACCAGACTGTGAGCTTCAGTTGTTTCTTCTTCTTTTGGCATATTTGTGCATATTTTTGCACGTTCTTCCCATCTTTGAAATTAACACATTTGTCTCCCATTGCTCCAAGCAGATTTGTGCAGATTTGTCAAAAATGCACATTTGTTTTGTGCACATTTTTTTAAAAAATGTATACATCAAACATATCTGGGGGGGGGGGGGAATCAACATACCACATTGCAAGCTCAAAAATCTACGAACTTCAACTGCAAACTATGGTCAAGTCTGTGTTCAGCTCTGGAGTTAAGAACCAGGTAAATCCTGAACCCAAACAAACTGGAAACCAAAAATACCTCATGCATTCCTACTGCAGCTCGCCATGGCTGTTTGGACCCTCCCCGGCTAAGAAATTCAGAATCTGCCGCACATCTAGATGCTAATATCTCGCTCATCTCTTCCTGGCCTCACCACTTCACTCAGCAGCTCTCAATCCAAGCCGTTTATATCGTTAACCTATTCCATCATAGATGGGCAGGCACTTATTGCAGGCTTTGCTGGGTCTGTTCCTCGCGTCCCCCCAAAGCGAGCCGGGATTGCTTGCTATAATTCAAATTTGATTTCAGACGTTTTACAGGCTGTTTAAATGCAGATGCAAACTTTATAGTCTAGAACGGCTAAGCACAGGGCTTACTAAAAGAAATAAATCCTGCAAGGCTTTTGCCTTATCTTTATTTCCGTAGCCAAAAGTTGATGACCCCCCCACTCCTGCTAATGCTCTTCTCCTGATATCTCTCTTACATCCCTCTTAGATATGTCCTTTTGCCTCTGTAGAGGCAGTGTGTTGGATTGGTTAGAGCAAACTTCCACAACCTCTATATGTTTTAGACTACAACTCCCAGCAATCCTAGCATTGGCCATGGTTGCTAGGGATGATGGGAGTTGAAGTCCAAAGCGTATGGAGGGTGCTAGGTTGGAGATTCAGGAGATGACTGCAGGGACACAGGTTCAAATCCCCACTTGGCCAAGAAGGTCAGATGGGTTCACCTTCTGCCAATCGCTTCTCCTCGGGGTAAAAGTAGGAAGAGGGATAGGGCTGCACCCTCAATGACCTATTTATTTCTTTATTACATTTTTATACTGCCCAATAGCCGAAGCTCTGGGTGGTTCACAAAAATTAAAACCATGAAGAGCATAATAAAACAACCAACAATCTAAAAACACAAATACAAAATTCAATGTAAAAAGCACAACCAGGATAAAACCACACAGCAGAAATTGATATAGGATTAAAATATGGAATTGAAACAGCAAAGTTTAAATTTAAGTTAAATTAGGTGTTAAAATACTGAGAAAATAAAAAGGTCCTCAGTTGGCGATGGAAGGAGTACAGTGTAGGCGCCAGGCGAACCTCTCTGGGGAGCTCATTCCAAAGCTGGGGTGCCACAGCAGAGAAGGCCCTCCACCTAATAGCCACCCGCCTCACTTCCTTTGGCAGGGGCTCGTGGAGAAGGAATCCTGAGGATGATCTTAAGGTCCGGGCAGGTACATACTGTGTGCCAGGACCACCCCTTCAGCTTCACATGGAGGTCTAAAGAGGAGTTCAACTTGGATTTCTTCAACATGAGCAGAACTCTTAGCATGATGTGCTGATGGACTCCATGGATACTGGTGACTCTGATGTCAGTGGGACCGGGAATCCACTCTGGGTTTCAGTCAGAACTAATCAGAATTCTAAAAGAGTTATCCATGATGCTGAACCCATTTTGAGGATCGGCTTCAGCATCTTGGGGAGCTCCATTTGAGTTCTGACTGAAACCCAGAGTGGATTCCCAGGTCTTAGCTAGACCAGGCGAAATTCCCGGGGAAAACCCCAGGATCGTCCCTGTGCGTCCACATGACGCATAGGGGATCCCGGGATCAGGGAGGGGTCATCCCTCCCTTGCCCCGGGATCTCGCTCTCCCCTTTGGGCCCACTTTTTCCATGGTCTCGAGCTGAGCCCAAGACCGTGGAACGTGTAGCCCGTTGCTGCGGTTTGACCCGACTCCGTGCGATTCCTTGCGCGGAGCCAGGAGCCGCGCTGCGCCCATTGGGGGTAGGATGGGGGGAGCAGGAAAAGTACTTAAAATTTAAAAAACCTTACCTTTAGGACATGAGCATTCGTGCACTCCTGTGTCTTTTAAAAATAAAAATGGCGGCCGCAACACCTCTCCTCCTGAGGTTGTCGCCCCTCACATGTAAACAGGGGAGGGATCTTGTGTTAATCACAACGTGAGATCTTCCCTCCTCTGTCACAGACTGTGAGGTAGGTCTAGCGAAGGCCCCAGCCTCACTAACATTGGAGTGACCAGCTTCCCCTCCCTGCTCAACACAAGGAGGTTGGGGGCTGAGGGGGCAGGTCCAATTACACACAGGAATGCTGGGCATGGGGGCAGCATGCAGTGCCAGACCTCCACACATTTTAGCCCACACAAGTTCAAGCAAATACCTGAACAGGACACATTTCTCACTCTAAACAATCCCATAGAGCCTACGCAAGGATAAAAGGAAACACGGAGGTCCAAGAATCTATGTTTGTTCCCCAATTTCCTTGGATGAAGGCTGAGACATGACTATATTAATCAAAAATATGAAATAGCCAGTTCTTGTCCATTACATTTTTGTAAAAAAACAACAACCAATCAATTGCCATAAATATGTATAGCTTACTGCTCCCACCCCAATAAAATGTGTGATAAATTATCTCAATTATATGTTGGTGGAGCTTTTCCCACTACCTGAGGAAAGAAAATAAAACTGGACAAAATTTGATCAATCGGCTAATTTACACTTGCTCTCTCTGTATATATATTGTTAATTAAAACCAATGGAGAAAAGGGGGGAAACCACATTAAAGAGTTATTTTAGAGAAGACTCCAGTATTTGTACTGCAGCGAAATTGCCCCCTCCCTGTTGATAATTGCATTACTTGCTCTACAGCCACCTGCTTCTTTTCCATTTCAACTTTAACAGAAAAATGTCACATTTTATTTACTTACTGTTAAAAAGAGAATGAAAGAGCCCACCTAATGTTGCCTCTAGAAACCTGAAGGCACAGGGGGTAAATGGGGAAATGGTGTGTGTGTGTGTGTGTGTGTGTGTGTGTGTGTGAGAGAGAGAGAGAGAGAGAGAGAGAGAGAGAGAGAGAGAGGCCTTAGCTAGACCTAAGATTTATCCCGGGATCGTTCTGGAGTCATCCCGGTGCATCTAAATGACACACAGGGGATCCCGGGAGCAGGCAGGGACGACCCCGGGACGATCCCGGGATAAACCTTAGGTCTAGCTAAAGACAGAGAGAGACAGAGAGAGAGACAGAGAGAGAGGCCTTAGCTAGACCTAAGGTTTATCCCGGGATCGTCCCGTGGTCATCCCTGTTCATCTAAATGACACACAGGGGATCCCGGGAGCAGGCAGGGACGACCCGGGATGATCCTGGGATAAACCTTAGGTCTAGTTAAGGCCAGAGAGAGAGAGAGAGAGAGAGAGAGAGAGAGAAATATAGAGGGGGACAGTTTCCCCTATATTTTGGGTGGATGGGGGGGGAGCAGGTTTTTTCCCCTGAATTGTTCTGCCCTCCATTTTTTCTATTTTCTATATTTTCTATGCTTTAGGGTGGATTCCTGCATTGAGCGGGGGGTTGGACTCGATGGCCTCATAGTCCCCTTCCAACTCTACTGTTCTGTGATTCTATTCCCTCCCCCCAGGCCTTCACATCTCTGGCTGCCACCCCCAGAATGCTTCTTACAACATACCAGAACCGGAATTATGTTATAGTCACATTAGTTTTACCACCTTTGAAATACACTGAATGATATTTTTTTCCCCAAGGTTCAAAAAAATCCACATGACTACTTATTGGAGGCAACTTCCCTTCGGCTCACACCCACTAGAACTTCCCTGCCACGCAGGTCTGACACCAAGATCTCCTTCCTGCTGAGGTTTTGTATGACATATTATTATACGAAGAACAAGCTCTTCCAGATCAGATCCGTGTCCATCTAGTCTATAGGACTGTCGAATCTCAGGTTCACAGGACAGGTTTAGCCCGGCGGGAGTTCCAATCTGGTCCCCTGGGATTTCCCAGAAGGTTGTGTCCTATCCACTGAGCCAAGTTTCTTTCCTCCACTGCCAAACATTTGGTGGTTTACCAGCCGTGATTTCTACTCAAATGGTGACTCACTATGGCTGCCGGACTCCCTCTTCAGTTGCTGGGCTGCTCAGGTCCAGGAGGGCAAGCGACAGTGAGGCTTGGTGACCACCTGCAGGGACCAGTCAGAGGTGAGTCCATGCATCTCTATATTTTATTGCTCCTGTTAATAAATTTATTACCTGACTTGGGGGGAGTGTCCTATTTTGGGGACCAAAGGGTGGGATAATAACTACATAAATAAGTATGAAGGGAGGGTAAGTAGCTGTACATAGGGATTTGTGGGTGTGGTAAGTGTAATTGTGGTCACTGGCCCTATCCATGGCCTCCAGAAGACAGCAGGAAAAAATACTTGTAGGAGCTAGGAGTTTGATTCATATTACAACTATTCTGTGCCAAATACATGGACTGCATATTTATTTCTACACTCAGTTTAAGGTAGTGGCATTAACCTTTAAAGCCCTAAATGGTTTGGAACCAGGTTGGAGCCAGTCATAGGAACCTGCATAAGCTTTGAGATCAGCATCTGTGGTCCTTGTCTTTGATCCACTGATCAGAGCTGTTAGAATCTCACGGACAAGGTCTTCTCAGTGGTGTCTCCACCATCTCAATAGCCACCTAGGACTTCTTCTTCACTAACTTTTAGGAATGCGTTTAAATAAATAGCCAGCAAGCACCCCACCCTACATACATTCATATCCAAAGAATTCTGACAATTTTTAAACTGTTGGATTACTTATTGGATGATCATAATTTATCATTTCATCCTAATATTGATTTCAGAGTCAACTCCTGCTCATTTGATTTACTAAACATTTCCAAATCCAACCATGACCAATGACTAGGACTTGCCATGACTCTTTTACGGGTGAAATATTATATACTGGTCTATTGATTTCCTCAAAAAATAATTCTCTCCAAATTAATACAAATGATTAAAAATGATGTCGGCCTTTTCATATTTTTCCCACTGTAGCACTCATATTTCATAGGTAATTCCATTATACAGGTGTCTCATCTACATTTGTCTTCTTTCTTTTCCCCAGGGATTTACATAATTTAAATGTTGTATGCCCACAGCTAAGAGGTCTTTCTACAGTCTTTCCAGTTTTATTTCTTCCATTTCAAGTGGGCATGCAAACATTGGTGTAACTAGCTGTGATGGTAATTCATTAGCCAATGAGACAACTGTATAAGCTTCCTCAAATGTAAGAGGTGGGGATTCTGTTGTGAACAGGCCCCCAGAAATGATGAGGCTAGACACAGAAGGGTAGGTGAATTAGGCCCCAACTATATTAAATTAACACAAGACATCTATAAATGGTATGAGCTGTGTAGAACATTCACTAATTAACAAAAGAGACCCTGACCTAGTTCCAAATTCAGGGATATGTCTGTCTTCTCCCCCATATATTTGAGATGTGTGAGAAAACAGTTTCAATTCATTTTTAGTTTCAATTCATTTACCCAGTTTGCACCTTTCAGAATGAACACAGATTTAGATGCAATCTGTGGTCAAAGTCCATACATTACTGAGTTTGCAACGTATTCATGTACGGCAGATAATAAGTGTTCCCAGGAAGGTTGAAATATTTCCATCACACACACACACACACTGCTGCCTCATTTCCCCTATTTTTCTGGTGTCCACTGTCAAATTGGCAGGAGATTTTGCAACCTATTTTCTTGGGGGAAATGACCACTGCCAACCAACCACCTTATTGTGAACATGATGACATCACATTGCCAGATTAGATCTTGGTTAGAATCGAGCTGAGTCTGACTTGCGCCATGTCCCTCCCATAGCAGAAAGTGCAGTGGGCACCCAACAAATCTAGGCCCTCAGTTCAACAAGTCTTGCTGGTTGGAACAAAACAGATAGCAACTGGACAAAGGTATTGGACAGCTTAGGGATTTGAATTAGGTCTATCTGGGTAGGATCTATACTACTTTAGGGATGCTTTAGGGTGGATTCCTGCATTGAGCAGGGGGTTGGACTCGATGGCCTTGTAGGCCCCTTCCAACTCTGCTTTTCTATGATTCTATGATTCTATGATACTATTTAAAACAGTTTATAACAGTAGTGACAACTGTTGGGGCCCAGGACACACTCCATATACAGTTTTCAAACTGTTTTCAAAGGGTCATATCCTGCTTAGTGTAGATCTGTCCCTAGTCAAAGCCCAACTTTTTACCACGTTGCAAACAGCAGAAGTCCAGCGAGCTCCAAAATAACTAGATTTCCAAATGATGGACATCTCTAATGAAGCAAAGTGTCATGAGATACGTCTCTGAAACTAGAGAGATGAGAATATGTAGGCCAGCAGATCATTAGACTCTGACTTACATGACTCCTGGAATTCAACATACTCAACCAGTTATTTGAGACTTTTATAATGCCCTGGCCTGGTTCCTCATCTACTTGGAAGCTTTGGTCTTCTCTAATCACAGGAGACCAACAGGGTACAGCTGAAATGCAACATCTGTGCTGATTATTTTTATACCGTGCTTGTGGGCTTCCCAGAAGCATCTGGCTTGCCTATTTATTTATTTTTTGGAGGAAAAAAAGGATGCTGGAGGGGGTATATTTGCAGCTGATCCAGCAGGACTGTTCTAATCTCTTTCTGTTCATAGTGAAAACCCACAGACCTCTTTTCTATCCCGTGTGTGTCACGTACATCCCATATTTTCTCTAAAAAGATAGGGAGGTATACATTATTCTTTACCTTCCATTTTATCCTCACAACAACTTTATGAAGTAGATCAAGCTATGTGTCATGTCAAACTCTACTGCCCCTGTTTTGGGAGAAGGTGTTTCAGGTAATCAATCAGATTACCTAGAGGAGGCGGCGCCAGACACCAGCCAGCCTGTACCAGTGGGGGAGGAAGCTCTCACGGGCGATTCCCCAGCTGGGAGTCAGCCCTCTCCAGAGCTTATCTCCTACACACTCAGTGGGAAGTGAGCTTTCTTCCAGAGGAGAGCGCCCTGACAAGCTAGCCGATGCTATGGTCTGCTGGAAGCTAAAACGCACAGAGTGGAAGGCAGGCATGAGAAAGTCGGTCCGACTAGGATTGTGCCAGAACCTGCCTCCGCACCAGGTTCTCTGAAGTCACAGGCGTTTGAGAAGGGGCTTCCTGTTCTCCTTAGTCGGACAATTGTCTCGCTTAGTTTGCATAGTTTTACCTAGGGAGACATTTCCAAGGGATTAGACTTTCTGCAGGTAGAAGAGGTGTTTGCTGCTTAATAAAAGCTTTGTGGATTACCTAGCAAGTCTCGTCATTTGACTCTCAGCGAAAGTAGGAGCTTTCTGAGAAACACAACACTATGTAACATTGACTAGACCAAGATCACCCAGGCCACACAGCTGAGTGGGGAACTGAACCTGGGCCATCTGGGTTCCAACCCGGCCTTCTCTTATTTGGTGCCCTCCAGGTGGGTTAGACTGCAACTCCTGCAACTCATCGTCTGCCTGTGATGATCAAAGTGCCTCTACAGATCAAAGGCAGCAATACAACATACTCTCATTTCGTTTTATAGGATATATCATATTGCAGGATCAAATCCTTAACTGCATAAAGGGATTTTTTCCCCACATACACAAAAACATGGCATATTTTTTTTAACCAAAAAAAAAAAAAAGCAGGGGCAAAGGAAGAGATTCCTTGCTTTGGGCATTATTCGGTTTTGTGTTTTTATTAGTTTCCTTCTCTGCTGGCTTATTCCAAATTTCACTGTTTGTGAATATGAACTTCAGAGTAAGCAGCTGAACATCTGAAAGTCATTGCACAAGGAGACAACTGTTCACTATATATGTGTGTGTGTATTCTGAAGAGCATTGCAAATGCCTAGGAATATATATATGCCTCAGTATCTGCAGTGCTCTTCAGAATTACAGGAGACTGCATAGATAATTTTTCTCCCCATTGGATCTTCTATCTCAAGAGGAGAAAAGGAATGCATTCCCTTCAAACTCTCTTCTTACTTCCTCTAATTTAGTTTTGGTGGGGTGGGGATGAAGACACCATAAATAACTTATTGACTTTGATAGACTTTTAAACATTATTATTTTACGTCTGTTTATCCACAAAGAAATGCCAATGACAGTTTGTGATCTAATAGTAAGCCACATGATTTATATCTATGGATTATGTGTCAGATTTGAAAAATTATGCTTTAAATCTTCGAGCCCCTGGAAAACCAGCTAGAGTGCATTCCAGCTCTACGAGTCAAAGTCAAATGAAGTTATTCTTACATCCCTCCATCCTTGTTGTGCTTCCAAAATTCTACTTATGAAAGTTTCTCCCATGATTTTAGAGTTGCAGGCCTTAGCTAGACCTACCTGTTAGCCTGCAATGGAGGAGGGAAGATCTCATGTTGTGTTTAATGCAAGATCCCTCCTCTGTTTACACTAGGGTGACCATATGAAAAGGAGGAGAGGGCTCCTGTAACAGTTGCATAGAAAAGGGAATTTCAGCAGGTGTCATTTGTATATATGGAGAACCTGGTGAAATTCCCTCTTCATCACAACAGTTAAAGCTGCAGGAGCTATACTAGAGTGACCAGATTTAAAAGAGGGCAGGGCACCTGCAGCTTTAAGTGTTGTGATGAAGAGGGGATTTCAACATCTATGTCCTCAAATGGACAATCGGAATCCATTTGCTCCATACGCCTCACCCACCTCCCAATAACCTCTTGGTATCAACAGCACAGAGCACTGCGAGGGGTTGTGACAGAAGACGGGAGAGCGAAACATTAACTAGGCAATATTCTGTGCAGATACAGCAACTGTACTGTTCAAGTTATAATGTTCAGAGGAGGGCAATCAGGATGATCAGGGGTCTGGAAACAAAGCCCTATGAAGAGAGACTGAAAGAACTGGGCATGTTTAGCCTGGAGAAGAGAAGATTGAGGGGAGACATGAGAGCACTCTTCAAATACTTAAAATTTGCCTGAAGACTGTGTTTTTAAATTGTTGATTGTTTTATTATGCTCTTCATAGTTTTAATTTTTGTGAACCACCCAGAGAGCTTCGGCTATTGGGCGGTGTAGAAATGAAATGAAATGAAATAAATAAATAAATAAATAAATAAGACATCAGGAAAAACTTCCTGACTGTTAGAGCAGTGCAACAATGGAATCAGTTACCTAGGGAGGTTGTGGGCTCTCCCACACTAGAGGCCTTCAAGAGGCAGCTGGACAAGCATCTGTCGGGGATGCTTTAGGGTGGATTCCTGCATTGAGCAGGGGGTTGGACTGGATGGCCTTGTAGGCCCCTTCCAACTCTGCTATTCTATGATTCTATGATTCTAGTGAAAAACAATTAGGAATGTGTCTCTGTGTTTGGAGGGGGGAATCTGATGCCACAAAATGCTAAATTGGAGCAATTTCCCAAGACACATTTTCTTTCTTTTTTTCTTAAGCAAGAGCAACTCTGATATTTTCATATTGTTTCTCCCAGAAGAGCTGTGTGCGTGCGTGTCTTATACTGTGTGCAGGCAACCAAGTACACACCTCGAATGCCCATAACAACCACAATGGTTAACACATTTGAGATGGCCATGTTCCTGTGAGGGAAAACAACGTGCGGTTTCGCAAACGCCTCGCATTTTCAAACTTGCTAACATGGAGATGTATTTACAGAAAACAGAGCCTGGCATTCACAACTGCTTACTGGTTAAGCAATCAGGTTTCACATTACTTCAAGCATAACAACAAGGACCAAACACTTGTCTTCCTCTGAGAGAAAATACTCTGGATAAGATATTCTGCAGAATCTCCTAGATGTGGCTTAGAATGTAATGGGGGAGGGGGGGAATCGAGTCTCCTTATTGTTGCTTCCCCCACACACACACTTCTGTCCCACAATACTTCCTCTTTCTTCACACGGGGGGGGGGAAGAGGAAGTAAACAATGACCACATGGCCCATTCAGTGGCCGTTTTTTATCGTGCCGATTTTCCTGCACACAGCAGGAAATGGCGGCACATTTCATTTTAAAATAAATAAATAAATGGATTTACCGGTGTCTATTTTGTAATGGAAAGAAGCAAGAAGGAGCAGGATACGCATGGGAGGCAGACACTGTTGTTAAAAAGACCCATGGACATCCATAAGTGGGCAGTAGCGAGCATGCAATAAAACACTTGTCTGATGACGCTCTTAATTTGGGCCAGGAATAATAACAATATAGTTTGGAAAACACAGAAAGGTCGTTGCCCGGCTCTCTGCTGCAAGATAGCAGCTCCTGGAAATCCAGATGCGGGCTCTGTATTCCCACCACCACTGGGGGAGCTGTGCAGAAGGCATGAGGACTGTAGACTCTCTGAAACAGCTGGCAATATCTGGGCCAAACAATAGGAAGCGCCGACATGTGATGATCAGACTATTTGTCCATCTAACCCAGTACTGTCGGTGGATCACTGGAGTGTCCAGCGAAGTTTCTTTCCCATCATGCACTACTCAGTCCCATTTTAACTGGAGATACCAAGGATTGAAACAGGACCTACTGCATGCTCTGCCTCTCAGCTATGGTCTCCCACCCCATGGAGATAGGGAATCTGGTGACCATAAGGAAATAATGGCAGTCCTCTTCCTGATACATAACCTCCAGTACTAGGTTGCTCCACTGCATTTGCTGAACTACTTGCCTGCCTCCCTTGCCACTTTTGCAGCTTGTCTAGCCATCAAATCTTGCCCTCCTGGCCTAGTGGACTACTACTTGGTTCTCAAATTTTTGCTTGTCTCATGGTCCTTGCAAGGGACTGGCCCTTCGAGGACTTCACCCACTGTAACAGATTTTTTTTTTTAAGTCCTAAGTAAGTACTATAAACTAGAGCAGGGATAGGCAAAAGGTCTCCAAGTGTTTTGGACTCCAACTCCCAGAAGCCCCTGCCAGTATGGCCAATAGCCAGGAGTTTTGAGTGTTGATGTCCAAAACATCTGGAGAACTTGCCACTCCTGTCTTAGAGAGATCCCTGCTATCTCTGCATTGGAGTGATGCATTGTCATATGGAAAGACCTCTGTCTATCCTATAGGCCACCCATGAGGACATAACTAGAGGTACGTCAAAATCTGTTCAGTTTGTGCTTTTAAGTGAATTGACCTAATTAACAATTCCCAGACTGATATGTGGAACAGAATGCAGCTATCCTTCAGTTTTGCTTTGTTTCATTTTTTACATCTCTTTGAATTTTGCAATACAGTTCTTGGCTCAAACAATATAAATACACATATAAAGAGTTGTGTTTTTTTTTTTAAAGAGCCTCGTGTGGCGCAGAGTGGTAAAGCAGCAGTTTCTGCAGCTGAAACTCTCCCCACGGCCTGAGTTCGATCCCAGCGGAAGCTGGTTCTCAGGCAGCCGGCTCGGTTCAGCCCAGCCTTCCAACCTCCCGAGGTTGGTAAAATGAATACCCAGCTAGCTGGGGGAAAGGGAATAACGGCCGGGGAAGGCAACGGCAAACCACCCCGCTATAAGGCCTGCCAAGAAAACATCAGTGAAAGCTGGCGTCCCTCCAAGAGTCAGTAATGACTCAGTGCTTGCACGAGAGGTTAAAAGCAGGTTGCATACAAAAATGGATAACTGGGGGGAAAACATACAAAATTCTTCCTTTGTGTGTGTGTGGGGGGGGGAATTGCAAAAACAATGCCATTGCTTTCCATTTTATAAATTCATTGTAAGCCAGGGTTTTGGCTTCATGTTCTGTAGGGATTGAGAGGCAAAAGCTCCTTGTGGCTGAATCGTAAGTGGCCATAAGGGCTGGTAGTATCCAGGCCCAGTGCTCGATTCTCTAGCGCCAGACATCTGATTTGTTTGTGCTTCTTAGAGCATCTACATGCACGGCTCCTGTCAGTCAGTTCATAAGTAATAGGTTTATGCTCCCGTAACAGAACAAGTGTGATCTCCGAAGTGGGCGAGATTTATGACTGTTACACTTTTTACCATCTTAAGAGGTTGTTTATGCCAGGTGGTTGAGACGGCAAACTAAAAATAGCTCAAGAGGCAACCTGTTTGCAGTTTGCATGAATGGATGTTTGCTGCTGATCTTCTCTCTCTCTCTCTCTCTCTCTCTCTCTCTCTCTCTCTCTCATTCTCTCTCTCTCTCTCACACACACACAGAAGGTATAAATAATGATGACCTGAACTCTCCATTATAGGATCGACAGATATTAGAGACCTCCAGAAGATGGGTATTCCAAATTGCATCAATCTCACCCTTGTCTGCCCCACTTCATTCATGACTGCATTATACCATGGAATGCAATGCCCCCCAAAGAGCCATCATTTTGAGGGGGAATCTGGGAAAAGAACATGGCGACTACCACAAAAAAGGCTGCCCCATCGTGGCACTGCTGCTACTGGACAAGATGGAAGACTTGTTATTCAAGAGCGTGAGGTTTTCCTGAATATTGGCTGGCCACTGATTTCGTGCCCAATGCCCATTCACATGTCTGAATGCGGCTTGCTCTGCCCAAACGGGGAAATTGTGCAAACCGAACAGTGATTGAATGTGAAATTTGCTGGACTTTCCTCTCCCAGATTTGTGCAAATTTCCTTTAAAAATCCTCCATAGAGCGAAGTGGGACTGATTCAGTCTATGAGGGCAAGTTGCGTAAATTTTGAGAATTGCACAAATTGAACATAGAATCATAGAATAGCAGAGTTGGAAGGGGCCTACAAGGCCATTGAGTCCAACCCCCTGCTCAATGCAGAAATCCACCCTAAAGCATGCCTGACAGGATAGATGATACATGAGCACATCCTCAGCTATTGATGAACATTTTCTACAGATGGGTGCTTTGGTGTGTGTTCAAAGTGAACAGGGCATGTCCATATGTTTTGTAAGCAAGAACAAAATACTCATACGTTCTTAATTACAGCGGGGAACAGGTGTGTGTGTGAGAGAGAGGGTACTGATTGGAGATCCAGGCCGTGCATTCAACTTTGCTTGCCCTGGTATATTCTGTGTTCTGGTCCTACGATGTTGATGATCATGGCCCCGAACTCCAATCAGCGTCACCCTGTCTCCTCAGTCCCTGCCAACTACTCGGGCTATTTAAACCTTTGGGAGACCACACCAGCAGCAAGGGGCATAGTGTAGGGTGACCATATGAAAAGGAGGACAGGGCTCCTGTATCTTTAACAGTTGTATTGAAAATGACATTTCTGCCGGTGTCATTTGTATATATGGAGAACCTGCAGAAATCCCCTCTTCATCACAACAGTTAAAGCTGCAGGTGCCCTGCCCTCTTTTAAATCTTGTCAGTCTAGTATCGCTCCAGCAGCTTTAACTGGTGTGATGAAGAGGGAATTTCACCAGGTTCTCCATGCATACAAATGACACCTGCTGAAATTCCTTTTCATATGGTCACCCTAGCATCGTGGAGGCAGAAAAGGTGGTGGTGTCCCTGGTGGCAATATAGCATCCTGTTGGGAATGGCTAAGCATGGCCCCGTATGCCACGTCCTGGATCCAAAACTTCAGAATCAAGGAAAAAGCTTCAATAATCAGGCAGAACATTAGCCTGGCAATGGGAGCGACTTCTCCCCCGCCCCCACCTCACACCATGAGGTTAAATGCAACTAAATAAGCTGATGAATGGAATAAGCTGATGAATCGGACAAAATCCTCCCTTGTGTGTCAGTCAATAAAGGGACGAGGAGGGCAGCAAAAACAAAGCCTGAAAGCAACAAAAAACTGACATTTCAGAAGTGGAATGAAGCTAAATGTCTAATCAGCCTTATGATGAAAATTGGTCTCTGGCTGGTACAGTGCCCTCATCTAATACACACATGAAATAGCCATAATTGAGGGGGAAACAGCAAGGAAATTACTTAATAATGTGCTAAGAGTACTTGAGCTGCACTAAAGATGTGAGAGGTCCCTCCCTCCCTAATTTCATTTTACTCTCCTTCTCTCTTAACAGAGATGTTCACAGTTTCTCAAACCAAAGCCTTGATTATATCACCCTGGCAATTCCTATATAACCTCATGATACTCATTCCATGTTAGAGGAAAACCGTCTTCCTCAAGGTCAACCCTTTGCCTTGCAAAGAAGGCCCAGAGATAGCAGACAAAGAGGGATCCAAATGTGTACTGTAGGAGCCATACGGACATACAGACCAGCCTTGTATTGAGTCAAAAATAAATGACCTGTGTCATTCAGTGCTCTCTGCTCCGACCAAGCAGCAGCTTTCTAGACTGGTGGCAGAGATATTTCCCATGAGGCAGAAGAATGTGCGTGCAAAGAATCATAGAATCATAGAACAGCAGAGTTGGAAGGGGCCTACAAGGCCATTGAGTCCAACCCCCTGCTCAATGCAGGAATCCACCCTAAAGCATCCCTGACAGAGGCTTGTCCAGCTGCCCCTTGAAGGCCTCTAGTGTGGGAGAGCCCACAACCTCCCTAGGTAACTGGTTCCATTGTCGTACTGCTCTAACAGTCAGGAAGTTTTTCCTGATGTCCAGCTGGAATCTGGCTTCCTTTAACTTGAGCCCGTTATTCCGTGTCCTGCACTCTGGGAGGATCGAGAAGAGATCCTGGCCCTCCTCTTTGTGGGCACGGCTATTGAGCTACTTGATGTGGTCCCAGGCCTTAGGGACCATAATACTAGACCAGTATTTAGAACATAAGACTGTAAGATAGAAGAGCCCTGCTGGATCAGACCAATGGTCCATCTAGTCCAGCACTTTGTTCACACAGTAGCCAACCAGGAACCCACTAGTAGAACACAGGTGCACCAGCATCCTCCCATCCATGTCCCCCAGCAATTGGTGTACATAAAGCTTACTGCTTATGATACTGGAGGTAACACATAGCCACCAGGACTAGTAACCATTGATCCAAACCATCCAAAGCCATCCAAATTGAAAGCCATCCAAATTGGTGCCCATCACTACAAAGGTGAAAGAAGAAAGTGCAAAAGCTGGGTTGCAGTTAAACCTCAGAAAAACCAAGATTATGGTAACCAGCTTGATTGATAATTGGCAAATAGAGGGAGAAAACGTGGAGGCAGTGACAGACTTTGTATTTCTGGGCGCAAAGATTTCTGCAGGCGCTGACTGCAGCCAGGAAATCAGAAGACGTTGACTTCTTGGGAGGAGAGCAATGACAAAGCTTGATAAAATAGCTAAGAGCAGAGACACCACACTGACAACAAAGGTCCGCATAGTTAAAGCAATGGTATTCCCCGTAGTAACCTATGGCTGCGAGAGCTGGACCATAAGGAAGGCTGAGCGAAGGAAGATAGATGCTTTTGAACTGTGGTGTTGGAGGAAAATTCTGAGAGTGCCTTGGACTGCAAGAAGATCCAACCAGTCCATACTCCAGGAAATAAAGCCAGACTGCTCACTTGAGGGAATGGTATTAAAGGCAAAACTAAAGTACTTTGGCCACATTATTATTATTATTATTATTATTATTATTATTATTATTATTTATTTATTTATTTATATAGCACCATCAATGTACATGGTGCTGTACAGAGTAAAACAGTAAATAGCGAGACCCTGCCGCATAGGCTTACATTCTAATAAAACCATGATAAAACAATATGGAGGGGAAGAGAAAGCAAACAGGCACAGGGTAGGGTAAACAGGCACTGGGTAGGGTAAAACTAACAGTATAAAGTCAGAACAAAATCATAATGAGAAGACAGGATACCCTAGAGAAGAGGCTGATGCTAGGGAAAGTGGAAGGCAAAAGGAAGAGGGGCCGACCAAGGGCAAGATGGATGGATGATATTCTGGAGGTGACAGACTTGATCTTGGGGGAGCTAGGGGTGGCAACAGCCGACAGAAAGCTCTGGCGTGGGCTGGTCCATGAAGTCACGAAGAGTCGGAAATGACTGAACGAATAAACATCAACAAACACTACATCTTGTGGTAGCCAATTCCATAGTTTGACTATGCGCTGTGTGAAGAAGTCCTTCCTTTTAACTGTCCTGAATCACCCACCAATCAGCTTCATGGGGTGACCCCTGGATTCTAGTATTATGGGAGAGGGAGAAAAATGTTATATCATTTAATCTGGCTAGCAGCAGCAGGCCTTTTCAAGTTTCATTTCCCTAGGTAAGTTTCATTTCTTAAAGCTTAAAACAGTACTTTCTGTTTTGCGGGAAGAAGGGTATAAAAAGGGAGGACAAAGCCAGTCAGTGAGAGAACAGTAAAATACAAGAGCATGAGAAAGAAGCAGCTGGAAAAGCCAAACGCAGCTAGGGTAAAAACTAGTGTTTGGCAACATTTATTTTCTTTTAATGCCTTTGTATCTTGCAGCTCTATTGACTAAATACTTTGACTTGTAATTTGGTTGTTTTCATATTCTAGTAAACTGTTATTTTAAACCTAAAATGTCAAGATTGTCACTCACTTGATGTTATTGGGAAAGGGGAAGGCAAAGGGAGGAAGGTGGAACTCTTTAAAGAGGCAAAACATCATTAGGGAGCTGCTCAGGGCATCCAGGTCAAAGAAAGAACCCTGACAGTGGCCATCACTTCATCTTGTAGTAGGAAATTCCATAGTTTGACTATGCGCTCTGTGAAGAAGTCCTTTCTTTTATCTGTCCTGGATCTCCCACCAATCAGCTTCATGCTAAGACCCCATTGGGTTCTAGTATTATGAAAGAGGGAGAAAACATGTCTCCCTTCCCAATCAATTCATATAAGAATTTGGAAATATCACATTACTCAAGCTTCCCTACTAATGACATGCCAGGAACACAAGATGTATAAACCTGAGGGGAAATGGCACAAAAAATATGGCAGACATGTACACTTTAAGAAAACATCAAAGGAACAGATGTTAGCAATCCTAATTAACATGCTCCTCTATTATCCCTGCTTTGCATACTGAGGTGTAACAATGCTCTGTTCTCTACTGGCTTTGATTCAGCTTCCTTTGCTGTGTGGTCTTATGCCATGACAGGCTCCTGGGTCAGGTGCTTCCAATATAAGGTGGCAGATACAGTGAAATGAAAGGATTTATGGGAGATCATGTGGGCTTCTTTCCCCTCCACTGTAAAGGGAACAGCTCTAAAAAGCTTGCTTCTAGCATTGTTGATGATTTGTCCATTTATCACAAGGATGGTCCCTGCATTTAGAAAATGGACTGGGGCTATAGTGTGGCACATCCGATCGAGAACATCAGAGGAAGGGAGCTCTGAAACTCTCTTTTTCCATGTAGCTACAGTTCTCTCTCCCTGGCTGCATGGACGTAGGTGATGACAAATGCCTGGACCAGCTTCTTCCAATAAGTGCTAGGATAGAAAACATGCTTACAGGGAAATAAAAACCAGCAGCGAAACAAACTGAGAGATGTTCCACTTAAAATGGTGTCAATGGCCTGGAAGCAAAGAAACTTAAGAATTCCTTCTCCCTAGTTGAACCTGCCAGAGTACTTACAATCCACTCTCTGAGAACCCTTCTTCATGCCCCCCCCAACTCGATTTACCCCAGGGGTGCAAAAGCTCAGGCCCAGTACCAAGGTCCCAATCCAACTCAATCTATTTCCTCTGGGGTTATCTAGATGAACACACCCCTTCCCCCACCTACTGCTCATTTCAAAGTTTCCTGGGATTTGTGCAGTCTCCCCCCTCTTTCTAAATGATTGAAATGCCTCTCGTACAGATCAGGGTCAAATTAAAGGTTCAGGTAATCAATCTTGGTGGAGCTATATGTACGTCCAGGGGTGGTCACATTACACCAGTCTTAAAACCTCTTCCCTGGCTGCCTATTAGTTTCTGGGCTAAGTATAAAGTGTTGGTTATTACCTTTAAAGCCCTACCTGGTTTGGGTCCAGGCTACCTGCGGGATCGCCTTCTCCCGTACAATCCACCCCACACACTCAGGTCCTCTGGGAAGAATCCATTTCAATCAGGGAAAACTAGACTGACAACCATAACCCAGAGGACCTTCTCTTCTGCCGCTCCCAGACTGTGGAATGGCCTGCTGGGGGAGACTCATCAGCTTGACAGTCTTTTAGCACTCAAGAAAGCTATCAAGACTGATCCCTTCTGGCAGGCCTATCCAGAGTAATTTTTAGGATACTTTTAGTGTGCTTTTAGATGTTTTTAGGATGTTTTTTAACAATGTATACTGTTAAACATAGTGTATACTATGTTTTTAATTAGTGTTTTATGTATTTTATGCTTGCAGTTGTTCCCCACCTCGATCCAATCAGAGAGATGGGTAAGAAATATATTATTATGATTATGATTACTATTCCCTTTGTGTTAAGTATCTGTGGCCCCAATTCAGAGTGGGAGCATGGTGCGCTGCCAGCGTGTGTGGGTCAATCTTCCCCCATTTTCCCCAGAACAATCCCCACTAGAGGATTAAATAAAGGTGAAAAACTCTCCATTGATTCCAATGGAAATGATTTCTTCTTCTTTTAATATCCACCCCAGGATGGGGGAATAGGAATTTTTTTAAAAAAAACACAGAAGGTTTAACACCCCCTCCCAGAGCACGATTGTCTTGATCTAAGCTGGGTCCACACACACTTGCACAAAGGTAAAGTAAGCTATCACACATAACTGCCTTATGTGGGATTACCCGAGGCAGGCCGAAGCGGATGGGAGCTGATTCGGAAGCCGCGAAGCACCCTATGAAGTGGGTAGAGGGAGACTGTCCACAGCCTTGTTAGGAATGTACCATGGGAGAGGAGAAGAACGAGGGAGACAAAATCTGTCCGTTGGGTTCAGTGTCGTATCATCACCTCGAGCAAGCCAAGTGCCTTAAAAGGATGCCCAGAGCAAGAGACAAAGGTGTATTTCTTCAGTCCCCAAACTCTTGGCGAAGAAGGTGGTGCTTAAGAACACTGGTTGCACACATGTGACAACTGCTGCCATTTGTGACACATTGTTCTTCCTCGCAGCATCCTCTCCAGGGTCTTCCTCCCTCCTTCCTAAAGCAAATAAAGATTTCGCCCAGCTTCAGAAGCTGCAGCGTACCTCTTGTCACTGCAGTGCTCTGGCTCTTTTGAGCACTTGCTAGAAGGCCTTTTCAATATGTATCTAACGCAAGTCAGAACATGCTTTGTCCTTGATCCCAGTCAGAGGGAGAGGGGTGCTTTGCCAAACCGGAAACAAGTGTTTCCATGGAGAGAAGTGGAATTTCTAAACAGTCAGACCAGGCGTCTGTATGCATTGTGAAGCCCAAAGAGCAGAACAGCTTGCTAAGGCATTCCACTCATGGATTCACATCGTTCCTTTTTCAAACAGAAAAAAAAAGGGGGGGGGAAATACTGCTAATAACTTGTAGAAGAAGGAGGTAGGAAAATCAATATTCTATGGACCCAGAAGTGTGATTGTGTTTAAAAAATGCAACGCTGCTGTGGGCAATGCTTCTAAATTCTCTTAAACTTTGCAGAGGCTCTCCAAGGGGCACTGTGGAAGCCAAAGGAACAGGGTCTGATTTATTGCTGTTCCTCCAAGTTCCTACCAGCCAATCCTGGTTGATTACAATGGACTTAAATTTCCATGGCTTTACAGCTATATTGTGGAGACTTAATTTCAAAACTACGCTACATTACAAGAAACACAGCATGTTCTTAAGGACAACTGTGACAAAATCCTTCCATTTTCTAACACAGGGTATAGAATAATAGAATAGCAGAATTGGAAGGGGGCCATAAGGCCATCAAGTCCAACCTGCTGCTCAATGCAGGAAACCACATTAAAGCATCCCTGACAGATGGCTGTCCAGCTGCCTCTTGAATGCCTCTAGTGTGGGAGAGCCCACAATCTCCCCAGGTAACTGGTTCCATTGTCATACTGCTCTAATAGTCAGGAAGTTTTTCCTGGTGACCAGCTGGAATCTGGCTTCCTGTAACTTGAGCCCATTATTCCATGTCCTGCATCCTGGGAGGATTGAGAAGAGATCCTGGCCCTCCTCTGTGTGACAACCTTTCAATTATTTGAAGAATGCTATCATGTCTCCCCTCAGTCTTCTCTTCTCCAGACTAAACATACCCAGTTCTTTCAGTTGCTCCCCACAAGGCTTTGTTTCCAGACCCCTGATCATCCTCATTACTCTCCTCTGAACCCCCTCCAGCTTGTAGATAGGGTCAAGGAACTCCTGATAGCCCACTCCCCACCAGGGTACAACTGACAAATGCCCACTGAACTTGCTCCTCCTCTTTTCCATTGCAACCAGCTTGTTTACCAGCTTCTTACTTGCAATCTGCTTGTTCACCTGCCTCTTGCTCTGACCTGGAAACAGTGCTACTGGTGGTGGTGGTGGTGGGAAGGAGAAGCAGTAGATGCCACTTGTTCTGTGGCCCTCTGCCTGTCAAGCAACCAAGTGGTACTAATGATGAAAAAAGAGAAAGACAAGCAGTAGCAGATGGAGACAAAGGTGGTGAGAATGTTGACTTATAGAGGTAGGGAGCCTACTAAGTTTGTCTTGCACAAGATCCCTCCAAAGGCTGGAAACACCATTGGCCTCTGATGTCCATGTTCTATTCCCATTTGAAGAACAAGTCTCAATAATGTTGAAGCTACTTAATTGAGGGGGAGGTCATTATAAGTGTTTCCTGATATTTTGCCCTTATATTCTCTCCCTTTGCCTCTTCTCCATCGATCTACCCACATGTATTTTAGCTTGATCTACTGTTCTTATTACTATGATTTTTCTCTTATTTCTGCTTTGTGAACCCCTTTCCCCCCTTCATAGGTTTTGATGTGATTTTAGATTGTAAGCCTCTAGGCAGGGTATCGCTGTTTTATTTGTATATTTTGTACAGCACCAAGTAAATCGTTGGTGCTATATAAATAAATAAATAAATAAATATAAATAAATAAATAAATAAATAAATAAATAAATAAATAAATAATAACATGTAGGTGCCGTTAGCTACAGGTTTTTGAAGGCCCCTGGGTATGTCACTATGAATCGTTTTGAGAAAAGTGTTAAATAAATGCCCTGCTGGATTGGACCAAAGGTCTATCTAGCTCAGGTATCCTTGGGGGGGGGGAATCTACACAATTGCTTTTAAAGCGCTTTAAAGCACTTTGAAAACGTTTTGAAAACTGTATATGCAGTGTGTCCTGGGCCCCAACAGTTGTCAAAACTGTTATAAAGTGCTCTAAAGTGCTTTAAAGCAGTAGTGTAGATCCCCCCCTGATTCCAATTACGGCCAGCCAATGTTCCCCAGGAATCCCACAAGCAGGGACTTATGGTTACTGTCTCCTCTGCTTTATTTGCCCCTTGACACCTGGGAATTCAAAGGCATGTTGGCCTATTTAGTAAACAGATATTGGGAAATCTTCTGTCTTTCAATTTGTTTAATTCTTTAAAAAAATGTTTTAGGAGAAACTGTTTTTTGGGGAAAAATCTAGTTACTTAAAAAAAAGTGAACTGTATGAAAACTAAAGCCTCAAAGCATCAAAAGGAAAATCAAAACTTTTTTTTTATGATTACTATTACTAATTCTCCTGATATTTTATGCTTTTTTTTTAAAAAAAATCTGGCTGGCATTCACAAGTGTTGTTTGACACTCAGAGATCTTCAGTTGACATCAATCAGCATAAACTTGATTCAAGTTGGCTGATTCATAATGGATTTCTTAGAAATGCCTCATGTAAAAAAGATATGATAGATGCTTTAAAACCCTTAAAACAAAAATCCATTGGAAAGTATAGATCAAACAGACAGACATCTTGTCAGAGAGAGAATATCAAAAATAAAAATGGTCTGTGTGTGTGTGTGTGTGAGAGAGAGAACACTACTGTTTCCATGCAATTATGATCTATCCTTTCCTCCTCAGAAACATTGTCTTTGTCCCTTTGGGTTCAAGGGATTGATGTAACACACAATCTATGTAAGTTTACTCAAAAGTAAGTCCCATTGTGTTCAATGGCACTTACTCCCAAGTACATAAACATAGGATTGCAGCCTCACTCTGGGTTAAATCCAATGATACTTTGAATTAGAGTAATCTATATTCATTTCAGTGGATCTTCTCTAAAAAGGACTAACATTTGATTTAACTAGGGTGACCATATGAAAAGGAGGACAGGACTCCTGTTTCTTTAACAGTTGCATAGAAAAGGGAATTTCAGCAGGTGTCATTTGTATATATGGAGAACCTGATGAAATTCCATCTTCATCACAACAGTTAAAGGTGTAGGAGCTATACTAGAGTGACCAGATTTAAAAGAGGGCAGGGCACCTGCAGCTTTAACTGGTGTGATGAAGATGGAATTTCATCAGGTTCTCCATATATACAAATGACACCTGCTGAAATTTCCCTTTCAATACTTAAACATACAGGAGCCCTGTCCTCCTTTTCAGACAGGGCACTTCCACACGTCGTACTCAGGGCGCTTCCATCCGCCCCCAGTGCACCCCGAAAACGATCGTGTAACTTGCCTGTAAAAGAGACGAGGAAGAAGCGTCCTTGCCGGCGCCGGCGCCGCCACACAACTCCCTCCTAGCCGGCCAGCTCGGAGAGCTCGGCAGAAGACCCCGCCTTCTTCCGCCGAGCTCTCCATCCCGGCTGTCGAGGAGGGAGGTGGGTGGCGGCGGCGGCAGCAGCGCCGGCAAGGACGCCTCTTCCTCGTCTCTTTTACAGGCGAGTTACACAATCACTTTGGGGTCGCACTGGGGCCGCATGGAAGCGGTCTCAGTATGACATGTGGAAGTGCCCACAGTCACCCTAATTTAACCCTATGATTGACCTAAGGCAGGAATTTCAGATAAGGGTCTTTTCCACCCCTACCTGGAGGTCCTGGAATTTGAATTTTGGACCTTCCGCATGTAAAACTGGGACTCTACCACTGAGATATAGCCCCTCCCATGTGTGGGAAGGAAGGCTGCTGGATTGCCACAAATCAGATGTGGCTGCTTCCTGCATGAGCTGCCATAATGGATCTCCAACTTGTAAAAGAGGGAGAGACAGGTTAGAGAAATAAGCATGGTGCAGCTCTTTATGCTGTTACTGTTATTCCTGTTTTGACCTCAGCGGATGTTGGAGAGGATAGAGACAGCCATGGAGAGGCAGATTTCCATGACAACTGTGAACAGTATAGCCGGCTAGCCAGTGAGACCAAGGCCTCCTTTGCTAACAGCTCTGAGCAGTATTTTCATGAAAGTATGACATGGATTTGGATTCTGACATCTGAAGATGTTGGGGAGGGGTGAGCCAACAGCAATGACAAAGAAACAACAACCCTGACAGAGCTATTGTCACTGTGAGGACTCCAGAAATGTCACTGGGCTATGCTCCCTTGCACTGAGCATGGGAGCAGCTAAAGCGATCTCGCCTGAAAAAGGATAAGCATAGCAGCTGCAAAGGGAGATATGGGATGGAGGTGCAACAGCAAGGACATTAAATTGGGGTGGTGTGGAGAATCTACCTGATGCAGATCAAAGAGCTTTGTAGGCGAGAGAAAGGAGGTGAGTGTTTTGGGGTCTGGCTGCAGCTAAAATGAAGGGAGAGAGAGAACAAGAACAAGAAAATGGTTATGGAACTCCGCCCTTCACACAAATAGCCAGCTCCTGGCAAAAACTAGGAATGCACAAGAATTTCAGTTCAGTTCATTCCACATCTGAACGTTTGCATCCATTTGCATCCCTGAATGTGGGTGTATTTGGGGGGCAAAGTTTGCATATCCCCCAGGTTGTGTTCGTGTTTGCAAAATGTGTTCATTTGGGGTGGAATGTGCACTTTAAAAGTGCACATTTTGAAGGGTTGGGGAAATCATTTCCACACTTCAGTCATAAGTGGGAAATACACATTTGGGTGTATGCTTTAAGAAATGTGCACTTAAAGGCACGGTTCTCCTCTTCAAGCAAGCAAAAACGCTCGTATATAGGAAGGAGGCAGAGCATGCTATGAGTTGGAGCTCAGAGAACATTGCAAGGTCAAGCCTTGCTCATTCTCCCATCCCTAGTAACACGCTTCCCTGGGACTGCGGCTTGCAAATATTTGGCAAGTATCTGCACAACCTTTGGCTAATCATGGAATTGCTGCAGACATT
Source organism: Elgaria multicarinata webbii (assembly GCF_023053635.1). NCBI lineage: Eukaryota > Metazoa > Chordata > Lepidosauria > Squamata > Anguidae > Elgaria > Elgaria multicarinata. Next base: position 6,259,516 of record NC_086184.1, read on the forward strand.
GAAGGCACATACCATTTCTGTGCACAAACATTGGAAGAGGAAATGGTGGCAATGTTCACCCACACCATGGTCTGAAATTTCCGGGGGAGGGAGGGACATTTAAAGGGCTGAGATACAAGCTGCCGAAGGCCTGAGAAACTTTTCTGTCCTGAATTCAAATCCAAGTAAAAAAAAGAATTCCTAATCCTCCACTTCCCAAAGAGTAATCATTCTAAATGTGTATACATATATAACAGCATATGCATATGTTATGCAGATATTCTCTCTCTCTCTCTCTCTCTCTGTGGTGTGTGTGTGTGTGTGTGTGTGTGTGAGAGAGAGAGAGAGAGAGAGAGAGAGATGTTTACTCTTTTTTCATGATTCATAAGCAGCTACCCTACCAAAACCTAGATGCAACCAGAATTTTGAGATGTCAACAACCTCTCACCATACTGGATGTTTTGGGCCATAGAAAGACTTCTCCATTGGAGGATAGGTATGAGACAAGTTGTTCCATATCAGGCACATGGCTAAGTGCCTAATTGTACAGTGATGGAGTCTTTAGTGGGGATCAACTTTACTATAGAGCTGGCAAATTAAACACTCAAGAATATAGAAATTAGCCATCCCTGGTTTACACATGGTCCAAAGCAACCAGGGGGGGATCCGCACGTTGCTCCCAGAGCGCTTCTATGCGGTCCCAGTGCACCCTGAAAACTATAGTGTGACTTCCCTGTAAAAGAAACGACGAAGAGCCGTCCATGCTGCCGCCGCCGCCGCCGCCGAGGAGAGCTCTCCGCCGCCGAGGAGAGCTCGGCAAAAAAAGGCGGGGTGAAAAGCGGAAGAAGCTCTCCACCCCGCCTTCTTTTGCCGAGCTTTCCTCGCCGGCGGAGAGCTCTCCTCGTCGTCGTCGTCTGCGGCGGCGGCATGGATGGCTCTTCATCGTTTCTTTTACAGGGAAGTCACACTATAGTTTTCGGGGTGAACTGGGACCGCATAGAAGCGCTCTGGGAGCGACGTGCGGATCCCCCCAGATGTGTGTGTGTGTGTGTGTGTGTGTGTGTGTGTGTGTGTGATATGTTTACTCTTTTTTCATGATTCATAAGCAGCTACCCTACCAAAACCTAGATGCAACCAGAATTTTGAGATGTCAACAACCTCTCACCATACTGGATGTTTTGGGCCATAGAAAGACTTCTCCATTGGAGGACAGGTATGTGACAAGTTGTTCCATATCAGGCACATGGCTGAGTGCCTAATTGTACAGAGATGGAGTCTTTAGCGGGGATCAGCTTTACTATAGAGCTGGCAAATCAAACACTCAAGAATATAGAAATTAGCCATCCCTGGTTTACACATGGTCCAAAGCAACCAGGTGTGTGTGTTCTTCGTCCTGAACACAAAAGCAAATGGGTACAACACAACTCTCTCTCTCTCTCTCTCTCTCTCTCTCTCTCTCTCTCTCTCTCTCTCTATATATATATATATATATATATATATATCTCCTGAAAATGTCAGAGTATTTAAAATCCTTGAATAAACAAAAGAGAACAAATTGGATGTAGCTTTAATGGAAAAACTAATGGCACACTAGGTGTTATTAAAAAACACAAAAAACACCAGTATAAAGTGAGCTAAAAAATAGTCAAGCTAGCACATATCTGTCCTTTGTGAATCATAATTCTCAAACCCTTTTCAGAAACAAACAATGGAATTAGAATATAAACTACCCAATTATTTAGAATTGGCATTGGTATCCACCTGCTTTATTTATTTAGGAGGGGAATGCTATTGAGTGCCTGAAAATGCATTTTCATCATATAAAGTAATAAGAAAAACCATATCTTTGTCATAAAACCTTGATGAAACAAATTACTATTCCAAGGTAAGGGATGGGGGAGCGAAAGAGGCCATTAAAAGTTCCTAAAATTTGAAAAAATGCATACCAATGGTATGATACAAAAAGATCTGATTCTGGATAATTTTCCATAGAGATGATGTTCTGAAATGACTGGAAGGAAATGGAGACATAAGTAAAGCAGAAGTTGACAAATATTTTGCAGTCTAATCCAGTCTTCCTTAGTGCCAATCAAGCATAATGTCTAACATGAAAGTATGGTAGAAGAGGGTTTTGCCCACTGCCCCTGCATGAGTACAGAGCGTACATGGATGGGTCTCTGTATGTACAACAGGCAACAGGTACACATGTGGAATTTGTACACATGTAGTCTATTTCACAGGTTGTGCTGAATGCATGAAAAGCTAAGGCCTATCCTGCCCCCTTCCAGAGATCTACCTTCTGAACAACCCTGCATTTAGGTCATAAAATCATCGAATTATAGAATAGTAGAGTCCAACCCCCTGCTCAATGCAGGAATCCACCCTAAAGCATCCCTGACAGATGGCTGTCCAGCTGCCTCTTGAAGGCCTCTAGTGTGGGAGAGCTCACCACCTCCCTAGGTAACTGGTTCCATTGTGGTACTGCTCTAACAGTCAGGAAGTTTTTCCTGATGTCCAGCCAGAATCTGGCTTCCTGTAATTTGAGCCCATTATTCCGTATCCTGCACTCTGGGAAGATTGAGAAGAGATCCTGGCCCTCCTCTGTGTGACAACCTTTCAAATGTTTGAAGAGTGCTCTCATGTCTCCCCTCAATCTTCTCTTCTCCAGGCTAAACATGCCCAGTTGTTTCAGTCTCTCTTCATTTGTACACAGCCTATTTCACATGTTGTGCTGAAGTAATGCAAAGCTGAGGCCTGTTCTGCCCCCTTCCAGAGATTTACCTTCTAAACAACCCTGCATTTAGGTGACCAGAGAAGCTGAAAAACAATCAAACGTTGGGTGATCAGGGGAAATAAAATGAGTCCAGGAAAAGTGCCATGGACTTCCAATGAAACCAGAAGGTCTACACTATGGCAGGGTCTTTGTATACCATTTCAATCCACAGGGATAACTTTGAAAGAATTAACTGTGACGTTTAGAAGAACGACATAAAAAAGAACCCTACCCTGTACCTGTTTGCATTCTCTTCCCCTCCTTATTGTTTTACTATGATTTTATTAGATTGTAAGCCTATGCGGCAGGGTCTTGCTTTTTACTGTTTTACTCTGTACAGCACCATGTACATTGATGGTGCTATATAAATAAATAATAATAATAATAATAATAATAATAAGTCTCTCTTGTTTCCATCTTGCTTGTTTGCTTATAATACATGAATGGCGCTCAGTCCTGTACAGGATCCCATCAGCCTGTAGATGGCAGGATGGAGGAACCCTGCAGGGCAAAATTCATTCCATGGGATTTAGAGGCTTCTTAGCAGTACGAGCACTGAATGAAATGTCACTCAGATTTTGACTTTGAAGATAATTTGGATATTGGTGAACTTTGTCTGTTTACAAATTCCTGAAAGACAGACACACCAAATCCCATTAACAATTTGGCAGTTTGAGGGTTTGTTTCAAACCCCGAAAAGCAAAATGCAAAATGAAGTGACTGCACTAGATTTGAGTTCCCAAATCCCATTTGGCATTAGCACATTTTGGCAAAGGAATCATTTGAAAAGGCCCCACTCACAAGGGAGTTTTATTTCCACACAGGATAAAACGTAAATAAAAGCATCCCACTGTCTCTAAAATATATAAATAAAATATTTTCTCCACTCTGTGTTTGTGCCAGATTTCTGGGATGCATCAAAGGGCCCTGTAGGTTCGCTATAGCAAATGCAAGAAGCGGCACTTAATGGGATGTGGAAAATCTTTGCATACCTGCAAGCACCTGCGGAAAGAATGCTCACCATGAGCACTGCTGCATGTTGAGCGGGAATGCAGAAGGAATTAAATGAAGGCCTTTTGTCTCTATGTAAACCAGAAAGATGAAACTCAAGGTTTTTTTTTAGCAAATATATTGTGAGGTTGAAACAGCAGGAGAAATGGACCACTCTCTCTCTCTCTCTCTCTCTCTCTCTCTCTCTCTCTCGAGAGAGAGAGAGAGAGAGAGAGAGAGAGAGAGAGAGAGAGACATACACACACAAGCAAATATGACAGACATTTCAAAACTCCCATTAGAATATTAGGCTTTATCTCTTTTTTAAAACAACAACAACACACAATGACTTCCATGATTTATCTTCTATACGGGGTCCTCTTCTTGATGGGGTCCCAAACAATCAGGGATCACGTGGCCATTACAAAGGTGTAAATTCTTAGTGCCACTGAAAAATTGCTATTTAAAAACAAACAAACAGAGGTTTCTTCGCCACACAGCCAGCCAGATACGGTTTTGTGATGAGTTCAGAAAGCCAAATCAGAATAAGGACAGGAACTATTGCTGTCACACTGAAGAGGCTTTCTGGTGATGTCACTCAGGGCTTTGCTAGACCTACCTTGGAATCTGTGCAGGAGGAGGGGTGAGCCCGTGCTACAAGTAGCACGGGCCAATGCCCCTGTCTACATGTAAGACGCAACAGGCTGTAGGAAGGACCCGTTGCATCCGCCATTTTCTTGTGGTTGTAGGAAAGGGAAGTGAGGTCTTTGGGGCATGTGCCACTCCCAGTTGTGGGTGGGTCGGGATGGACCATCCACTGCCTTTCTGGAGCCAACCCCTGAAGGGTGGGTTTCACCCCACCCCATGGGGTGGGCTGGCCCTGCGGCCCTTACTCTAAAAAGCCAGACATCTCCACAGTTTGCAGCCTGCCTGAAAAATTGCCAAAACACTGGGAGTTGTGATTCTTGGGGAGATGAAATTGGCTCAGCTGACAAATAATGGGCCACATAATGCTTGGCAATGAATTCATGACTGCTCCTTTCAAAGTGTGAACAGCCTACATTCAAAGTGTCATTAAGGACTTCATTAAAATGTGGCTGTAATGAGCATGATTTGTCACTTCTTTTGAGATGCTTTCCAATTATTTTCCATGCGACTAATTCCCAAAAGAAAACCAGAGTTATTAGGCAGAGCTCTTTGTTTTGGGGGGGACGTGCTTTAGAAAATGCCTTTTGAAAACGGAGTCAATGAGAACACCTTCACATGACCTGGCTTGGCCTAAGCACTCTGAAACAAGGCCAACCGAAATTGACCGGAGAGGACAAAAACATCAGGGAGGTGGGTGGGTGTTACCCATCAAACCTGTTCAGGATACTGTTTCAACACACACACACACACACACACACACACACACACACACAGGATCAGCAAGTATAGCCACCTGAAATGCTGAACTAAAAATTAATTGCCATGCGTATCTGAACCAGAAGCCACAGAACTATGCTCTCACACATCATCTCTGTTCTGCAAAAAAGAATTCACATAAGTAAATACAGACATCCATAAAACCACTGATCATTGACATCATCAGCACTGTTTCTTTTATTTGCAGGGATGTCATCTTCAACCACCAGAACCCTCAAACTTCCCTGTTTGTTTTCTGAGTTTAGTTGCAATCTTCACAGTAGCTGGGGGGGAATTAAATTTCTTTGGAAAATTGTTCTTTGCTGCGCTGGAAAGTATTTTGGGGTGTGCAATTAAGATGAATGAGCTTTATGAAAGACTTCCTCCTAGCAGATGGAAACTCCTTGAACTGGTTTGTTGATGTGGATGGATCAACACAGCTACCAGCATTTTTGGAGACTACCCTTGGAGGTCTGTCATGTTGAGCATCTGTGCTTCAAAATGCACCACTACAAACCACTTGGCACATACTGTACTTCTGGTAAGGAACGTTGGAGAAATCCATAATGCATGGAAATGAGTTTTGCTTTCTCTGAATCCCACCTGTGGAATTGTCAGCAGATCAGTCACCCCCCCATCCCCCCAAGTCAGGTGGACTTGTAGACCATGCTGAGAATTCCTACATCACTGCAGAATTGGAATGCACTGAAATTAAGGTTGGGGAAATGAGAAAATGAGCCAAAATTGATGGATTTGCCCATCCCTAGATTAGCTGCTTTGCATGCAGAAGATCTCAGGTCCATCTCTGACATGTTAAGATGTTCTCAACTAACAGGATATGGAATAAATCTCTGCCTGAGATTCAGAGAACTGCTGCCAGTAAGAGCAGGCAATTCCATGTTAGAGAAACTTAGAATCTTAGAATCATAGAATAGTAAAGTTGGAAGGGGCCTACAAGGCCATTGAGTCCAACCCCCTGCTCAATGCAGGAATCCACCCTAAAGCATCCCTGACAGATGACTGTCCAGATGCCTCTTGAAGGCCTCTAGTGTGGGAGAGCCCACAACCTCCCTAGGTAACTGATTCCATTGTTGCACTGCTCTAACAGTCAGGAAGTTTTTCCTGATGTCCAGCTGGAATCTGGCTTCCTGTAACTTGAGCCCATTATTCCATGTCCTGCACTCTAGGAAGATCGAGAAGAAATCCTGGCCCTCCTCCGTGTGACAACCTTTCAAGTATTTGAAGAGTGCTATCAGGTCTCCCCTCAATCTTCTCTTCCCCAGGCTAAACATGCCCAGTTGTTTCACTTGATGTAAGGCGACTTGTGACTTAAGTATACAAATCAAAGAACAATATGTTCACTCTCAGATTTACAATGAACTGGAATTTTACCAGTTGATAGCTTGACTTCTGCCTATCTTGTAAATGTAATACTCCAACTATTCTAAATATATTATGGCTGCTCTCCCAAATGTTATATCCACATTCCCTTTAATTCTTCATGTAATGCACCAACATGATCTAACCTTCAGTAGTTCCTGAATATCTCTACTAGTGGTTCCCCACTTCATCGCCTCCACTTCTAAGTAGAGAAATAGGTTACAAGATGATTTAATCATTCCAAACCATTCTTTAAAAAGGAATTAGCACATCAAAGGAACAGAAAGCCAGTGGGAGAAATAAAAAAAAAAAGATTCCTTTGTACAGAGGCTGCAAGTTCATGTACAATGCGTTTGTGACTGTAAAAGTGGGCCGTCTGTAGGGGGTTAAAAAAGTGGTAGAAGGAGAACACAAAGAAACCGAGAGGGAGAAAGCCGCTAAATAATAGTGCCTAAAATTCAATTAAGCAAGAGTTAAAGGAACCTTTAAAGTTGCAGTGTTCTACAGATTGGTCACTGCTATATCCATTTAAAGTGATTTTTTTTTTCATTTCAAAAGCAGCCACATTGAATTGTTAGCTAAAGGCTCAAGCTTGGTCTTCTGAAAGTCAATGGACATCTTCATCTCAGAATGGCTTTGGTATGTTTCTGCTTCTCTAATGCTTTCACAAGCTCTCAATGGAGGTCATGGGGTAATTTCAAAAGGTAGAGAAGAAGAAACGATTAGGGAAACAATCAAAATTCGATGTCCTTTTTAAAAAGAAGAAGCAGAAGCAGAAGCAGAAGAAGCAGCCATCATTCAAACATGGACTCTGTACAACAAAGTCGTGACCTCCAACATTTTGCAAACAGAAAAAAGGACCTGTGTATAATGTCTCAATTCTTGAAGCAAGAATGGGTTTGGGGCCCACTGGAATCCTTCTCCTTCATGTGCTGTGTGTGTGTGTGAAATCTGCCACCCAAGGCATTTTACTGCCAGAGGTAAAGGTAGAGGCCTTCAAGAGGCAACTGGACAACCATGTGTCAGGGATGCTTTAGGGTGGATTCCTACACTGAGCAGAGGGTTGGACTCGATGGCCTCATAGGCCCCTTCCAACTCTACTATTCTATGATTCTATGACAAGATGCCCCTCCTCTCCTTATTCCACCTACAGAAGCAAACAGGACTGGTAGCTGATTCTACTTCAACACTGGTGAGAAGCCTGTGTCCTCCACTACAGCTGAGGACAGCATGTCAGTTTAGGGTGTGTGGAAAAGGCCGTGCACCACACAAAACTTTAACCTCCAATGGAGGGGGATGACCATGGGGCTCAGGAGGACTTACCAAGAGGACATCTGCTACTGCCCCACAAGATCAGCCACCTGAGGCAGTCCCCTTACTCTGTCTAAAGGCAGGGCCAGCCTTAATGAGCAATTAGTTGTAAACTCTCCTCTACTGTAGTCTGAAGACATAGAGCTTAAATGAAGACATCCTCAGAAAAGAGGAGTGTGGTTGACAAGGGTGCACTATCTATCTGTCTGTCTGTCTGTCTGTCTGTCTGTCTGTCTGTCTGTCTATCCATCCATCCATCCATCCATCTATCTAATATCATATATCACCCATACGTTCATTACATTTATATCCTGCCTTTTCTCTAAGGAGCCCATGTTAGTATACCTGATCCTCCTACTCCTCTTCATTTTATCCTCACAACTACCCTGTGAGTTAGGTTAGGCTGAGCATCAGTGGTTGTCCCAAAGTTACCCAGTATGCTTCATGGCCAACTGGAGACTAGAACCCTGGTCTCCCCCAGTCCTAGTCCAAGATTCTAACCACTACGCCATGCCGGTTCTCAAGCGTCAGTCTCACAATGCCTAGCAAAAGCTCGTGGTGCACATGGTGTGATGAGTACTCCAGCGTCAGGCAGACTCACCCACATCCAGCTGTGATGGGCACGTGCCAAGGTTGCAGTGCTGCCTGCCACCGATCGTTGGACTATGTGAGCTTCCTCGGGGCCCAGTGAATGCCCAACAAAGCCATGAGGCCACCCACCAGTTGCCTGTTCAGAATTCACTCCCACCGCTGGTTTTCTCCCCAAGCGTAGAATATTCAACGCCAAGGTGAATTTCACAGTAGTCCCAGCGACCAGGTTGCAGTCGGCCAGCAAGCACACAGGCGCGGACGAGACACGAAAGCTCTCCAAGAATTTTAAGACAGTGGGCATATTTGAAATGTTGAAAGAGCATGGTGGGTGCTTTTGCAGAATGGCTGACATAAGTGGGGAAGGAGAGGCTTGCTCATTCATAACATGGCTGCCATGGTGGACATAGCCAGTCACAAGCACTCATTTTGCGGAAGGCAAACTGGTTAAAATAAAAGAAACATGTCCAAGAATCAAATTATAAGCCAAAGGTGTGGTCTGAGCTCCAAAATGCAGAATTTTTGTTTTTTTAACCTAAATATTGGCAGTCTAGGAGGGCAGCACCTTGTTTTACAGCCTCCTCCTTATTTATTATTATTATTATTATTATTATTATTATTATTATTATTATTATTTACATGTATATACCGCCCCATAGCCAAAGCTCTCTGGGCAGTTTACAAAAGTCAAAAACAGTAAACATTAAAAAAAAAAGTATACAAAATTTAAAAACCATCAAAAACATAAAGACAACAGTATAGAAACAAGATTATCCATTTAAAAACAACAGTTTTGGGGTCCGTTAAAAACAAACTTAGCATTGTTAAATGCTGTTAAATGCCTGGGAGAAGAGAAAACTTTGACCTGGTGCCGAAAAGATAACAATGTTGGCGCCAGGCGAGACTCATCAGGGAGATATTTATTTATTTATTTATTTATTGCACTTATATACTGCTCCATAGCCAGGGCTCTTTGGGCGGTTTTCAGATCATTCCATAATTGGGGGGCCACCACTGAAAAGGCCCTCACCCTTGTTGCCATCCTCCGAGCTTCCCTCGGAGTAGGCACTCGGAGGAGGACCTTAGATGTTGAGCATAGTGTATGGGTATATTCCATCAGGTATTGTGGTCCCAAGCCATGTAGGGCTTTATAGGTTAAGACCAGCACCTTGAATTGGGCTTGGAAACGTATAGGCAGCCAATGCAAGCGGGCCAGAATCGGTGTTATATGCTCAAACCTCCCTGTTCCAGCTACCAATCTGGCTGCTGCATTTTGCACAAGCTGCAGCTTCCGAACCATCTTCAAAGGCTGCCCCATGTAGAGGGCATTGCAGTAATCTAATTTGGAGGTTACCAGAGTATGGACGACTGAAGCTAGGTTAGCCCTGTCCAGATAGGGGCGTAGCTGGGCCACCAGCCGAAGTTGGTAGAAGTTGGTAGAAAGGGTTGCTGCAAAACATGTATTAAATAAATAAATAAATCTTAAGAAACAGAAATACACATAAAATCGGGAGGGGAAGGGAGCCTGAGAATTGTCAAAACAAGTGTCCATGGGCATATTGGTGCCTGTAGGCACCATGTGGGACACCCTGTCAGTAAAATAAATTGGGCCAGAAAGATCCAGCCCAGAGGCTCCAGTCCTGATATCATGAGCCAGCAACAAATGCACCATTTCAGCTTTTGAATTCATACTATGACTTTCAGCAGAAAAAGGAAATGGCTCTGGTTATTTAATTTTTCAGATATCGCATCTTCTGAATGCTGAATTCATTTCAGAGCGTCTCCCAGGATGGGCATGAAATGCAACAAGCAAAGGAGCAATACCTGAACAATCACAATCCAGGCTTTATATAATTGTACTCCATAAAATACACTTACCCATAACTCTCCCAACACGGGCTCTGGGTAAGGCTTGTTAACAGACATCTCAAGGAAAAGAGTTCCACATCATTGGGCTCTTTTATGTAACTTTAATGTTCAGGGAAGAAGCTGGTGAAATATATTAGCTTATGCTTATGTTCTGGTTATCATACTGCTGAGAAGTTATTGGCTAAGATGATATGCCAGGTGTAATATATAGCCTGTCCTTACTATGGTTACTAGAAAATGTGTTTCTGGTTGGGAAAGTGTGATTTAATTAATGAAACTGGGGGGAATAGAATAACGTAGTTCTACATTTTAATGTCTATATATCAACATCTGAATCTCATTTTCAGACTCATCAGACTACACAAATTTCATGTCGTGGCACGTAGGATTCTCAAAGGAATCTGGTTGCCACCGTCAGATATGGAGAACAGGAGTGGGTGGACTTTTGAGTCTAGCGCAGCTCATATTTATATGCACCAATGGAGGAAGATGAAAAATACATTTCATTCTAAAAAACCCAACAAGCACCATGTTGTGGGCACTGGGCAAGATTCTCAGGACCCAGTAGCTAGTTCTGAGCCCCAAGACTAGTGATGCCCCCAAATTTTAAAATGGGAGGTGATTCATTAGTAAAATCTACAATGTCTGTAAAGTCCACATGTACACCGAGCATTGATGGCTATCGAACAAATCTGGAAGGGCAAATCATTGAAACTAGAACTCACCAAAGTTCTCTGAATTCCATCTCAAACCTTGTTCCACCTTGAGTCCATATCAATTGCTAAAGGGTTTTCTTTTCTTTTTGCAATAAAATCAGAACATATTTTTGTGTGTACTTTTCCAATGACATTATTTCTTTTCCCATTGATTACAATGTATTGGGGCCTATTCCCCCCCAACCCCCAAAAAAGTTCAGGTATTTTCCATGCCCATTTTTCATATGTGTGGATTCTTTTTGGCTGGTGAACCACACTGCCAGCTCAGAAATATACAAAGTTCAGACGCAGATTGTCAAACTGGATCAATGATGCTCAAAACCAAATTGAAATGGTTTTCTCATAATCCTTACTAACAAATTCCATTAAGAACATAAAAAGTGCCCTCACGCTGGATCAAACCAAGGGTCCATCCAGTCCAGCACTCTGTTCACACAGAGGCCAACCAGCCATCGGCCAGGGATAAACAAGCAGGACATGGTGCAACAGCACCCTCCCACCCATGTTCCCCAGCAACTGGTGCACACAAGCTTATTGCCTCGAATACTGGAGATAGCACACAAATATCAGGGCTATTAGCCATGGATAGCCTTCGCCTCCACATCATGATTGATTATTACAAGCACCTGCATGATATGTACAACCAGAGCACCTATATTGCATCTATTTGTTTGTTTATATATTTGTACTTTGAAAACAACAGATGCACATTCATCTGCAGTGGTGCAGGTCTCTTCACATATAGCTTTGTAGTCTGTCATCACTTCCTGTAATGCCCATGTGACCATGGAACACCGTATGGTCTCCTTTGCAAGAGCTGTCAGATATTTTTTTTAAAAAAAAAAACTCTTTGAAGAGAGATCCGCAGCACTGCAAGCACGAGCAGGGCTTTTTCTAAACCTCTTCATAGTTCAGCCCTGCATAGCCATATGGACATCCCAGGATGCGCAGCTGGACAAAAATGCTACCTATGGCGAGGGTTGTGCCACTGTGAGCATGCATGCAGTGCTTCAAGGAGAAAGAGGTCAGGATGGGTGTGATGCAGCCTGAGGCAGCTAGCAGGTGGGTAAGCAGGAGATATCTGAGCTTTGGCAGTAATTGTACATCTGAAACAAGGGGCGGATCTACACAGAGTCGTGAAGGCGTCGTGAAGGCGCTTGCGTGCGCCTGCAGGGCGCCCCGAAACTCCTTGTGTAGATCCTGCCCACAGAAGAGACGGAGGAGGAGGCAGCGGCGGCGGCCCCGCATCGCCCCTCACGAGGACGGGGCGAAAAGTTTCCAGGCTCGGCGCGTCCTTGCCACCACCGCCCACCTCCCCGCTGGCCTCCTGCTGCCGGCGAAAGAGCCACTCAGGTCGGAGAGCTCAGCAGAAGAAGCCGCCACCCTGCCTTCTTCCGCCGAGCTCTCCAACCTGGGTGGCTCTTTCGCCGGCAGCAGGAGGCCGGTGGGGAGGTGGGCGGCGGCGGCAAGGACGCGCTGAGCCCGGAAACTTTTCACCCCTTCCCTGCGAGGGGCGATGCGGGGCCGCCACCACTGCCTCCTCCTCCGTCTCTTCTGTGGGCAGGATCTACACAAGGAGTTTCGGGGCGCCCTGCAGGCACATGCAAGCACCTTCACGACGCCTTCACGACTCTGTGTAGTTCCGCCCAAGATCTCAGAATAATGGAGAACCTTAATCCAAGACTGGATGGAGGAATTCATAACCTCATGAGCAAATTACAATTTATGTTGGAGTAAGTTTACACACACACACACACACACACACAGGCACAGGATCATGGAAGAGAAATCGCCTTGATTTGCCCATAAGCTGACTTGTTGAGAAACAACTAAATATCTAGGTAAATGATGCATTTTTTAAATAATGGAATGGGGGGCATGCAAGTTGTTGTTGTTATTGTTGTTGTTGTTGTTGTTGTTGTTGTTGTTGTCATCGTCATTACCATCATCATCATCTGCCTGAAGAATACAGCATGAATTATTCTAACACAAATTTTGGAGGGAGGACTTTGCTCAAGGATATTCACCATTTAACAATATAAATATAAATTATATACAGTAAACAGCCATTAGGCCCTTCGCTTTTTATTAGGAGCTTGAGCATTCAGCAGTTTATTACTCTGGATAACGCAGTCATTCATTTACAATATGAAAATGTGAAAAGCTGCAATCTTCTTGACTTGGTCGCTGTTAGAATTTGTAATGACATTGCAGATAGAGGAATGTTGATTACGGCAGCTAAAGGACAGGGGTCAGCAATCGGCGCCCGCACGGAGAAATCCAGATCTATCTTCCGTGCTGATCTCTGTCCTCTACCTGCCAGGAACAAAAGCCGAGGGCAGCAGGAAAAGGGTGGGGAGAGAAATGGACAAGAAATGCAAGCTAAGCCAGGGGCTCCGGGGAAACCCAGAGGGGATCTACACAGCGCCGTGAAGGCGCTGGCGTGTGCCTGCAGTGCGCCCCGAAACTCATTGTGTAGATCCTGCCTGGTTTGAGACAATGTTGTTAAAAAGCCATGTTTTCACCTGGTGTCAGAATAAAATCAGCGTTGGCGCCAATGGGGCCTCCAAGGGGAGGGTGTTCCACAGTCAGGGTGCCACCACAGAGAAAGCCCTCTCCCTTGTCCCATCATAGCGAATGCGTCGTGCTGGTGGGATGCGGAGAAGGGCTCCTCCAACAGATCTCAAGTCTCGGGCAGGCATATATAAGGAGAAGCGCTCCCTCAAGTATCGAGGTCCCCAGCCGTTTAGGGCTTTAAATGTCATTACTAAAACCTTGAATTTTAACCGGAAGCATATAGGCAGCCAGTGCAATTCCTTTAAGACCGGTATTATGTGGTCTCTGTAAGATGTACCCGCCAGCATTCTAGCGGCTGCATTTCCCACTAGCTGCAACTTCCGAGTTGTCTTCAAGGTTTTCTTGTTATAGGAACACTATGATGGGGTTGTTTTTTTTTTTAAATAAAACTGTTCCTTCAAGATGCAAGAACAAAATTCATCACTGGCAGTATGAAACTTGGGAATTCCCACTGGAATTCAAAAGGAGAAGAGCACCAGGTTGAGAGGGAGAAGGCCACTGAATCCCAGTTCCTGGAGAGCAACAACTCAACATCTATTGCCACAATTCCCTGCTTGTCAGCATCTTAGGCTCATCTAGCTAGCCATGGTGAGACTCAAGATGGTAGACTAAACATGCTGAGGAAGAGAGAGAGAAAGAGAGAGAGAGAGAGAGAGAGAGAGAATATGGCAGAGGAGAGATCTGAACTGAGGACTTACTGGTTCATGACTAAGCTTTGTATTTTAAATTTGATTTTATTTATTTTTCATGCCACCCTGGGAACTGCTGTTATTAGGCAACTGATAAATCAAATAAATAAATAATAAACGAACAAATAAATAACACACCAGAGGTCCCAGATACGTTCTCCTCTCTGTTAATTGGGAACCATCTTTTTTTAGCTTTTCAGAGAGAGCCTGATAAGGACCTTTAATCCTTTTGCAAGGGATTAGCAGTGGATTTTTATGTTATCACATCCTGGAATCCTCATCACATTTGTTCTCCTTGCTGTGCTTCAGGGGGAGTGACTTTATTCTATTTCACACTGGCTTTAGTTTGCATTCTTAACAAATAAATAAAGGACTCCTGTTTTTGCAACAACAATACATTTACCATGTTCCAGGCGGGGGGAAATGTCTATGTCAATCTGTAGAACTGGGACACAGAAGGGACTGGGGTGCTGTAGAGAACTACCGACATGTTAGCAGGATGAACGTCCGTGTTCACCATCGGTTCACCTTTTGCCTTGTGCCCAATGCCTGCTCACATTTGCCATCGCTGCTTGCTCTGTGCGAATGCAATTGCGGGTGATGGAGGGTGGGAAATAATGAGGCGACACAAGTAAATGGATTTTAAACGGGGCCACTTTTATTAAAGATCTGCGGAATGGGTGAAGCCAAAGCAGCATCCATCTATATTGACTCAGGTGAGACATTTGCCACCTGTGACGTGGCGCTGCCCGTTCGCCACCCCATAGGCTTGCCCCTTTTGGGGTAGAGAGGCCTTCCGGTGTCAACCCTGTAAGCTCCGAGTGGGTGGGGAAGGTTGGCTGCAAAAGTAATCCATATCCCACCAGCTGAGGCCATAAAACTCACAGCTGAGGGCCTCAGGCATTACTCATCCCCACAACTGTGCCTGTGAATGCTCACCAACCCTAAACCTGCTCCAGATACCTGCTCATATCTGCCTTTAAAATTGTGACTGAAACATTTTAATGTCGTATTAATCTAATTAACACTCCATACCTGCCTTGCAGTGGGAAGTAGGCAAAACAACAACCATACCCAAAAGCTGTTTATGATTCAAGAATTCCTACTTGGCCACCATAAGAGCAACCAGCGAACCCTCACTGCCTACAGGGGGCGAGAGGCCACAGGGAGGGATAAGCTTCAATTTATCTTCCAACAAGATCTTTCCCTGCCACAGTGGCACCACTTTGTAACCAGCCAATGGCTGGTCCCTACGCCGCCCCATCACCCCACCCCCACCCTCAATAGCCTCCATGTGCCCAGGCGAGCCGGGTGCGGTAGGAAGGAACTTGTTAGCATGTGTATTGGTGCCTGCCTCCTTTATACCCAACAGAGTTGCGCAATATATCTGCCCCTACTCTGAGAAACAAGGAAAAGGAAGGAAAGGAACCTCTCGTGCAAGCACTGAGTCATTATTGACTCTTGGAGGGATGCCAGCTTTCACTGACATTTTCTTGGCAGGCCTTATAGCGAGGTGGTTTGCCGTTGCCTTCCCCAGCCGTTATTACCTTTCCCCCAGCTAACTGGGTACTCATTTTACCGACCTCGGGAGGATGGAAGGCTGAGTTGACCTGAGCCGGCTGCCTGAAACCAGCTTCCGCTGGGATCGAACTCAGGCCGTGGGGAGAGTTTCAGCTGCAGAAACTGCTGCTTTACCGCTCCGCCTTTATACATTTAATAAACATCGTATAAGACAACTGTGTAAGTTCAACACCATGCCTGACTCTTCACCATTTCTTCTGGTGTCAAACTTACTACAGATGTGATTTCACATCTCATATTTATTTAACCATTCTGAAGAAGAATGGCCACAATAGTAGCTTGTTTGTCCCTGAAACGTCTAATTAAAACGCCAAGTTACCACACAATGTGTCCTGGCACTGAATTCATACCCATCTCTATTGGCAAACAAAAAACTGAAGTTCTGACATTCAGTCAGCATCCCATTTTGCCATTTGTTTGTTAGTTTGTTTGTTTGTCTGTTGCTTTAAGGCGTGTTTCTTTTTAAAACCACATCAAACATTGGTCTATTCTCTCCACATTGCCATCACCCAGAAGTGATGGTCCCTCCCATTCTCTGCTCTTTAACTTGTGGCTCAGAGAGAGTCCCAAATATACATGCTTAAATGTCACGAGAGAACAACAGATTATAAATGCTACTTGGCAGTTTATAACCTCTAATTTATATGAGGTCTAAGCACCTCGTGCTCAGTACCCATTCAGCTTACATATATCACCAGTTTTCTTTCATTCAGCCATTTCTGTTATCATTTCAAGCAGCAAACACATAACAAGTGACCTTCAAAATTTCCAGCAATGCAGAGCAATAACTTTTTATAGGACCAATAATACTAACAACCTAATAAAATAAAAAAGTGGAAGCATTTGTAAAGTTAAAGGAAATAACCTGAATTTTCACCTCTACTAAATATAACCCCCACCCCAACGCCACACTCACAAAACAAAAAGAAAACGGATGTCCCAAAGATAAGATCATTTCACCATTTGGCAGAAAGCTATCCCTGAATATGAAGCCCAATGTGTACATTTCACCGTCATACACACATGTCCGTAATAAAGGATATGCAGTTTAGAAATAGCTATACCAGATGCCCCACCGCCATTAGGATGTGGGAGGACTGACTGCAAGGCTAGTTTTAAAGTGACACACACACACACACACACACACACACAGAGAGAGAGAGAGAGAGTCCCTTGACTCAATGAAAACTAAGGCAAGGCCCCTTACATACCACCCCCCAAAAAAATACCTTCAAGGAAATTTCCCTGCCTCCCATGGCTTAAAAATATCATCATGCAGCATCCTTTCCTGATCGTATGAAAATGAATGGGATTTTGAGCTGGGTTGTGTGAATCTCTCATTTTGGGTTTTTCCAGAATTCAGCTATATATATTTACTCACCTGCACCAGCCAAATTCAGGTATTCCCATCACAGAGAGGGCTATGATGTACCTGTCTGCCCTGTACATTCAAGAGGCAGCTGGACAACCATCTGTCAGGTGTGCTTTAAGGTGGATTCCTGCGTTGAGCAAGGGGTTGGACTCGATGGCCTTATAGGCCCCTTCCAACTCTACTATTCTATGATTCTATGTATCTGTTAAAGATGAGGAGTCTGTCAGTAAGGGGAAAAAGGAGAGAGCTGGCAACCCTAAAAAAGTATAATTATGATTGGGTAAACAGGGATTCAAAGCCCTGGACCTGGATAGAACAATCTGCCAGTTTCAATTTCTTCCCCATTTATTAAATCACCATCATCTCAAGTTCTTTTTGGTCCAAATATGGACATTTTTGTGAATCATCTTTAATTCTTAGCAACATTGAGCTGAAACAAAATTCTCACCCATCCCTTATTGGAAATGGTTGCACAGCACACCTTCCATTCATGAAAAACAGAAACAAAATTACTGAGAGCCAAGACAAGACAAGGGTACCATTGGTGCCTAAATAGCTTGGTCCAGTGTTGATCTAGCATCCATCCATGGATGATCTTGGCAACAAGAACCACTAATGCTCTTTGGTGACCCACTTTCTTCTCCGTCTTACTTACAGACCATTTTATTTGGGAGGGGAGAGGGGGGAAAGTTCAGCAGAAAAAAGTCTCTTGGATATTCAAACAGTACTTTAAGCTATAATGATGGTGGAGATTAGCTGTGATCAGCCTTTTTAGGCTATATGCAAATTCCACCTAGTCCCAGGGGCAACGCAAGCACATCTGATGTCCTCTTTTCCCCTTCTTTTGACTCCAATAAAGGAAATGCCTGGGAGAACTTCATCACTGCCCATGTGCACCTGGTCAAATCCACAGGTCACAACTTACCATGGTGCATCAGAAGACAAAGTCTGCAAGCAACCATCTCACAATGCTCCAAAGGACAGCAAACAAACGAACAAATAAATTGACAACACCAAATGAATTTCCCCTCTTTTTAATTAATCCCCCCTTTCAAAATGTTTTCCAGGCCTTTGTCTCCTGCAGCGAAAGCTAACTTAATAACATGCCAGTAGGTCTCTCTGCTTCCTCTCCTTCACAAATACACTTTGAGTGATTAAAAATCCTTTAATGAGGACTGTAGGCAGTATTCCACCCCCTCCCTTTCCACCACCACCAAGCTTAGAGTATTTTAGGACTTCACAGGCCAATATGACAACTGCCTTACTGCCTAATGCAACAGTCAGACTAAGAGCAAAATGTGTGGGAATTCTGAAGGCAGGCAGAGATTAGGGTGTTCCACCATTTTACCTGCCAGATATTTCAGGAAGGGCATTGCGAAGGGAGGAGACGGGGTACCCTAACTTCTGGCAGTGTGGGCAGGGAGAAAAGGTTGCTCATATTGAGCACCAGCTCAGCAAGTTAGGCTGCCACCACTCTTTATGTTCAACTCAGCCTGCGCTGGGGATGGGCAAACTCCCTTGTGTCCTGTTCACACTCTGCTCACCAGACTCCCACCAGATGCGTGAAACCGGTGTGGGTGTGGGGTGAGCAGCCAGACAGTCTGTGGGCTCCTGGCAAGAACTCATGATTCTTTCTTTCTTTCTTTTTATCCATGAGCTGTGATTTTGCACAATATTGCAGGAGAGAATATTTAGAAAATCACTATTTGTGCAAATTTGAGGCCACAATTTGCACAACATTTGCAGGTATAAAGGGCCATTTATGGCTGCATTTTTGCACAAATTGTGCAGGGGTCAGTTGTGAAATTGATCCTCTATTTTGCACAGGATGAAAAATAGGGTACTATTCTGTTTCCTAAAAAAAAAAAAGAGATGTTACAGGTAGCACTGGAAAGAGGGAGGGAAGAGACAAAAATGAGCATGTAATGAGGTGAGCTTATCTCATCTCATCTCACTCCCCCATTTTTCACACATCTGTCCTCTTGTCATGAAGCAGGACCCCAAATACTTATTTACAGAAAGCCCTGACCCCTTGTCCTCTGAAGACAAAGTTCCAGAGTGAACAGTTCAAGGTGAGGATTCAAGCAGAGAAAGGTGCCACAAAGCTTCTATCTCTGTAGGATACAGTTCCCCAGAAAGATCCCAGAAGATGGCTCTCCTGCATCCAGAGGAGGTTACCTTCACATCTTGAGATTCTGAGGACCCCAGCCATAGCATGTCAAAGCCACTTATATGTTGTTGCGGCTTGAGGATGTTACAACAGGCCAGGCCTCTTTAATACACAAAGCCTTAATCAATGCGGAGTAGGAGCCAAGCAGCCTAAATAAAACAACACTCAAACTTATAGCTCAGTCTCAATCTGCTCCTTGTTGGAGCAATGCACAGACAGCTCTGTCCGGCTCCCAGCCACATCACCACCATTAGAGCTTTCCATAGTGCCAATCTATACAGATCTGACTTCAATGTGAAACTTGAACTATTCAGACCCTTGATAATATATATATATATATATATATATATATATATATATATACACACACACACATACACCCTAGTAGAACCCTGCAATGCAAGATACAGCAATGCCCAGAAATGTGAAGCCCTGGTCACAACTGAGGGAGCACAGGGCACCACAGTTTGAAATGGAACACCTCTTCATGTGCAACCTCCATGGCCTTATCACTAGCTGAAACATTTGGGTGGGCAAATGCTGCGGACTGAATACAGCCCTGAGATGCTAACCACTATCCCAGAGAGAAAACAAATCGTGTCAACATGTAGTGCAGGACAGCCCCAGTGAGCCCCAACTCAGATGCCTTTCATCTCTGCCCTGATTTATTTATTATAGCTCTTATTTATTTATAACATTCATGCTGCCTCTAAGCCTGAAGGCCCCCATGGTTGGCATACAATATTAAAACCAACAATACAATTAATTAAACAGAAGTCATTAAAATCAAATGCCACCCAATAAAACATGTCACTGTAGAAAAAACAACAGACATGCTTGTTAATTCGAAAGACCCTAAACCCTCCCTGGTCCCCCATCCAATACAAGCTGTATCACAGATAGCAAAAGTGGGGGAGGAAGCACAAAGACACAGTAAAAACAGCAGGAATAAGAACCAATATAAATAAGATACAAGTGAGCAGAAAAGTCGCCATTAGAGCCATAAAACAATGGGAGCCCACCATGGTCTGCATTATTAACTTTATCTGCAGCATCTACAATATTAACCATGAGGCTGTATGAATC